>NC_136502.1:44416811-44699311 GCF_053919585.1 Euprymna scolopes | reverse complement strand
AACAAGTTCAAATCGCAAGGCCACGTTATGAGTTTAGAGGGTAGAGGGAGAAAAAGGATTCTTTCCCCAAGAGATGAACGGAAAATTGTTCGACAAGTAAAACAAAACCCAAGGATCTCTGTTGGGGAGATTGTTGATGAACAGAGCACCTCTGGAGTGAATGTATCTCGACATACAGTTGGTAGAGTTTTGAAGAGAGCTGGTTTAAAAGCATGTCGTCCGAGAAAGACTCCCTTATTGAAGCCTATGCACCTGAAAGCAAGGCTAGCCTTTGCAAAACGTCATATTGATAAAGATGTTGCATTCTGGAAACGTGTTCTATGGACTGACGAAACGAAAATAGAGTTATTTGGCCATAATAAAGTGTCTTATATTTACAGAAAATCTGGCGAAGCTTTCCTGCCTAAGAACACCATACCCACAGTGACGCACGGTGGAGGCAGTTTGATGTTTTGGGGATCCTTTGCTGCCTCTGGACCAGGGCGACTTGTTAAGGTCACAGGTAGCATAAAAAAGGAAGATTATGTTAAAATATTGGATGAAAACCTGAAAGACTCTGCTAAAGAGCTCTCACTTGGTCGTCGTTGGTGGTTCATGCAAGATAATGACCCAAAGCATTCGGCTAAACTGACTAAGAAATGGCTTGAGGACAATCATATTAATGTTTTGGAGTGGCCATCACAAAGCCCAGACCTTAATCCAATTGAAAATTTATGGAGAACATTAAAATTGAGGGTAATGCAAAGGAAGCCTAAGAATCTTATTCAATTGGAGGATTATTGTCAGGAAGAGTGGGCTAAAATTACTACTGAAGAGTGCAACAACTTGGTTGTAAACTATGAAAAGCGACTGAGGAAGGTAATCAAGGCCAAAGGCTATACAATTGATTATTAAATAAATCGTGCCAATAATTTTGAACAAGGGTTTTTTGCAATTATGTTTGTTGTTACTTTGTTATTTATTTTTTCTAAAATCCGATTGCTGCATCGGAAAGGCCAGTTAAAAAACATAATATACTTTGTTATTTTCTTTAATTTAATCCCTTTTTTAGAATTTATTAGACAAAATTTAACTTTTATTTTACCGTGCCAATAAATATGATCATCACTGTATATATTAACATTATATATATGCATTATATATATATATACATTTTGTATATATATATATATAAAATACATATATATATTATATATATATATATTTTATATATATATTTCATATATATGTATATATACATTATATATATATTATATATATATATTATATATATATTATATATATATATTTTATATATATATTTCATATATATGTATATATACATTATATATATATATTATATATATAATATATATATTATATATATATATATATATTATATATATATTTCATATATATGTATATATACATTATATATATATATTATATATATATATATTATACATATATATTATATATATATATTATATATATATTTCATATATATATATACATTATATATATATATACATCATATATATATACATTATATATATATTATATCTATACATTATATATACATTATATATTTATACATTGTATATATACATACATTATATATATACATTATATATATACAATGTATATATACATTATATATACATTATATATAAATATATATATATATACATTATATATAAATTATATATATATATAAATATATATATACATTATATATATATAAATATATATATATACATTATATATATAAATTATATAATATATATACATTATATATACATATATATGCATACATTATATATATATACATTATATATATACATCATATATATATACATTTTATATATATATACATTTTATATATATGTATACATTTTATGTATATACATTATACATGTACATTATATATACATTGTATATATATACATTATATATATACATTATGTGTATATACATTGTGTATATATATACATTGTATATATACATTTTTTTTATACATTATATATGTATACATTTAATATATACGTATATATATACATTATATATATACACATATATAAACATTATATATATACATTATACATTATACATTATACATTATATATATACATTATATATATAGTAGACCACTTTTTTCTTTTTTTTCTTTTTTGCTCAACATAACACCACCAAACGCCCGGGAAACGCCAGGCTGAAATGCTGGTGGAGAAAAAAAATGAATATTCTTTACTGCTTTACTAAATGTTTAATAAATACATGGGAACCATTGATGGACACTTGGATATTTTTTGTCTCATATAGAAACCAAGTGTTAGCACTAGGAAGAGGGGCTCCTTTATTTCTGACATCTAACTCAAGTTAAATGTAAAAAAAAATATAGTAATATATCCGATTTTGTGAAGCATGTGTATGTGTAACATTTCAATAACAAATAAAATAGTTCTTTATGCATACATGTGCTTGTTTTTTTACATGCTTTCACCTCCTTTCACGAGTGTTCATTTATACTCTCGTCTGTTTAACTAAGATGAATAAAACACTTTTCATGAAGAAAGACACACATGGAAACGTCTACTGGGTTTTCTTTAAGGTTTTTATTTGAAGAGAATTTACTTAGGAGAGAGAAAGAGACCAATGTTACTGTATTTAGTTAAATTCACAGATGTGATAAACCTAATCATAAAGAGTTTCAATCCATATTTCTGCAGAATTAAATGAATACTCCTGAGACAATTATCATTTTTGGCCCCTACCAGAGTACCTCTTTTGCCCTCCTTTTGGGGGACTTGTTTTCCCCCACATTAAAAACGACCTTGTGTCACATTTTGGGAAAGCAAATAAATACCATTAAATGAATACTCGGATATTTAGGTCACTCATAAAGTAAGTGTTAGCCCCAGAATGAGGCTTCTTCACTTCTGACAAGCGAACTGAATATCCTGCTCTACTAGTGCACAGTGATTAGCATATGAGTTGACGTTTTTAAAAAAGTATTTATAGAGATATAAAAATTCTAAACCTTATGTCTAGAATCTTTATTCTAAAGTTGAACAGGCCGACATTGGGTTATCTTACTGATAGTTGATTTAGGAAAATCGACTATTACTATGAAAAAGTAAAATGTTAGATAATAAACATTATTATTATTTTTAGTGTTATGTAAAAAAAAAAGGTATAAAGAGAGAATGTTTTGGAAAGAAAGAATGTTTAGTAAAATATTTAGATTAACTTAAAAACAATTAAGGAAAGAATGCGGTGGATAAAAAAATAACAGATAGAAAAACGTGATTCACATGTCAAAAGATGTGAGTTGAATTACGTTATTACAAGGATTAGTTTGAATATATACAGAGACAGAGAGAGACGGGACAGGAGTTCTCAGATGGTAGGGAATCGTTCAGCCGTGGAAGCTATCATGCGCAGGGAAATAACAAGAATGTAGGATAGGTATCTGTGTGCAATCTTCCAACAGGAAACCATTTGAAACAAAAGCTGTCTGAAAACATAACCGAAACTTTCTGATCATTTCTTTAGATGGATGATCATTTAAGCTTTGGCCGGTTCATCAACCAAGACTCCAGATGAATGAAGGTAATGTTTTCCTGTTTGGGAAGATATAATTCCCCTAGAAGATGTTCGTTCCTTTGTTGTTAAGGAAATGTTTGTTGTTAAAATGTTTGTCGAACTGTTGTTGAAACTAGATATATCTGTTTCTTATATGTGTTAAAAATGTGCACACGCACATACACACAACAAACATTACATAAACGACTATATAACATACACACAGTTTGGTCCCCTCATTTATACGTCCCTGTTTTATATACACTCGTGACACACTCCTCCAAGTTATACAGAACTAGGCAATACAAAACAAAAATCTATTGCATAATTTGGGTTCTAGAAAATGTTTCATATTTAAAGTTTACACATAAGAGATTTCACAAAGAAATCGAAATTCAAAAAATCTTGCTTCATTTGGTATCTAATGACTTGATCAAATTCAAGGCAAACCTGAAATATTTTAAATTTTTAAATAGGAGACTGTGACCATATTATGCCTAAAACCCTACCTTAAAATCTTTTAAAACAATCAAAAGAAACTGAACTTTGATGAATATTTAATGTCTTGGACTCCCAACCCTATTTTTATCCCCCTTTGAATAAAACTAAATTAAACTAAATATAGCCCACATTAAAATTATTTACGCTTAGCAGATGTGCTTCAAATTTTCTAATGATTGGTTAATTAGTTTGGGAGCGAATCTTATACATACAAGTACATAAATCTAACTTTATAAAGATAAGGACGATTTGAAAATATACATATGAACTTAGAGTAGTGATGAAGATTCTGAGTCAGTATTGCTAGTAAATTTATGAAAATGCATCTGTTGTCGACTGTGGGAACATGGTAAATCGCTATTCATTATGCCTCTCCAAAACAGAACCACACAGTTTTAAAAATGTGATATATAAAAAAAGAATTACTCCAACGCTCCCATTGTTACGTTGTGTGTGTATATGAATATGTTCCATAATGACATACATGTTGAATAGTGGGGTTTATATTTTATCTGTATATTCATGTATATGTAAATGCGTGTATGTTTATACGTTGTATCATTTAGTTGATCGTCTAGTGTGTATATTTTAACATTTATGCAACAGTTCTAACAGGAAACGATTGAAATGGACGTATCGAAACAGTTGTAAACAAACAGTTCTTTTTGACAGATGTAAATAACACAAGACTTACCTGAATTATATACAAACATTTATTTTCATGATCTCAGCTGACATCTTCAAAGAGTATAACGTCTTTACATCTTGGCTGCCTGAGGAAACGCCGCTCCCTGCGTTATAGAGAGACCAACTCCCCTTTTGAGTCGTCTGTTCTCTCTGATGTCCAGCTAACGACTGACTTGAATTTCCCCAACTCTACATCTCATTACGTGTCTCAGACCAACAGCTGATGTAACCTCAATTTAGTTATTTATTTATTTATTTATGCAAACCAAAATGCATGTTTACATCTATTTTCTATTTTCACATTCCTTTGTAGCGATATTATTATTATTTGCTGTCAATCACTTTTCCCCAATCTAATTGTTTATTTTTCTAATCATAATAATTGATCCAGCAACTCGCCATCGCTCGAATCAATTAATAATAATAATAATAATAATAATAATAATAATAATAATAATAACAACAACAATAATGTTTTGACCCTTGGCCCTTACTGCCACAGTTAACACAGATACTACGTTATGATCACAGCCAAAGGGTCACAACATATATTACATCTCTGTGCCCGTTTTACTTGTACTTTATTGGAATGTGCTTTGATGAACTCAAAGCAATCATATGCCCCTTCAACTAACTCGGCAAGCAACAAAATCCCGCCCTTCACTGTTGAGGTCCCTACATACCAGAAAGCCTTCCACTCTAATAGTTTCTTCCCACGGACTGCTAGACTTAAGGATTCCCTTCTCGTTTCTTGCTTATCTGACTGTATTAGGATGCAAATTTTAAATGTTGCATGAACAGAAATCTCATGGCTCAACTCCCCACATAAAGTCCTGTAGACATTATCAGAATTAGTAGCCCCTCATGTCCAAGTGATAATATTTTCAGGAAAAATATGTTTTTCTTTGACATTTGGACAATTGTGCATTATACTTAACAATAAAAAAAGGTTGACAAAAAAAAATATTTACAACAAATAACTTTTTACATTTAATCTTCTATCGACCTGTATGAATTTTGGAACAGTTTTTTAATGTTTCTAATTTCAGGATTGAATAGTTCATTAAGGAAATGAAAGAAGACACAAAGGAATTAAAGAGAAATGTTTATAAATAAACTTTTTTTGGATCATATCTCCTTTCTAGTTTGTAGGAGTAATTTCGATGAGAGTATATTCACCTCTTAAAATGGGTGCGGATTTTCTCTCAACCATTTTTTTGTTTTCTTTTTGGTTCACTTAAAAGCTTTAGTTTTTATTAGTGATGGGATGATTCCAATATTTTCCCCGATTCTGATATAATTACAGATTCCGATTCTTTATAAATCTGTAATTATTTAACTATAAGATTATTTTCCCCGAATTTTCGTAAAAACACATGTTAAATATGCACATATTTTCTCAAACGTAAAAATACACTGATGAGAAATGATCTATCGATTTTAGTTTTATTGGTATTTTAAAATCAATAAATATTTATTATTTCATCATTATAACCAGCAAGGGAAGATTTTATTTTAAACAAAATCAAATAAAAGAAGACAATTAAAAGAATCGTTTTGGCATCGGAAAATAGGTATCAATTTTTCAGATTCCGATACCGATTCTGATACCCTCAAATCTTCCAATTTTTCCGATTTCCAATTCCGATTAATCGTTCCAACACTAGTTTTTATAACCACTTGTAGATTCCAAAAGGAGAATTAACTACCTATATTATTATCTTGAGTGCAAAAACTTTTTTATTGACTAGAAATTAATTTTTTTTTTAACCAGAAAAGAATGTGTGGAGCCTTGTTATATACAAAACTGAGCATATGGAAAGCAAGAAATTAACAAACGAAAAGGTTAAGTTTAAACGTTTACTTAAAATTTAAACAACCATGATATGAACTGTTTGTCGTGTCAGGATAGTCTTCACGGCAGTAGCGGCGGTGGTGGCGCTTTTCGGTATGAAAGCTGATCGGGTGTTGAGATGAACTCGGTGGCGATCTAAGTTTTGGTCCGGCTGGGTGAGGGGCGGCAATGGCAGGAATATGGCTTAGCAAGTGCGGCGATCCTTAATAACTGGTGTCGCTAGCGAGGGGTTGGTGAGTGTTGATGATCTGGCGGCGGCCAAAGAGGGGTAATGTTCGGGGCTTGTATTAGAATCACGGGTGAGATGACGGCGGTGCTGGCTGTGCGTAGTAGCAAGAAGTAAGCTGCTAAGTTCACAGCTCGCCACACATGGCCGATCTGCTTGTTTATCGAGAAAACTGGCGCTTTTATAGTCACGAAGAGGATGTAGTTGTGGGCAAAGAGAGTTTTAATCGCTGGCTTGTGTTTTGCTTTTTAATTGTATTTGTTTTTTGTGCTTTAATGCATTGTAGGGAATCGTCTGTTTGGTGTATGTATGTATGCATGTGTTATATCGATTTAAAGCTAATAAAATTGTGAATGTAATATAGTCGGTGTTTTATGGTTGCAGTGTTTTGTGAAATAATTATTCGTGTTTATATGCTGCAGGAGTTGCGTTTACTGCGATGTTTGTGTTTTGTATTTTGGTTTTTCTTTTGATATGTAGCCTTCTCTGGCGGTTTTCTTTGTTGAAGTGAGGTGCGAGCTATTCTATTGATGTGTGTACATGAAAAAATGGGCTTTGAAGTTATCGTGTGTATTTAGTGAGTTCATTTGTGTTGTATCGACGAATGGCTTTGTCTTAGTGTCGCCATTATTGTCGCTGTCGTTGCTCCTGCTGATTTCTGGTTTATTCATGTAAATATGGAGGGATATACGATATAACAGCCTGGCTGAGCACTAATGTTTTTTTAAACATTTTGTATTTGGCAGTTGACGAGTTAACATCCAGCTGGGAGTGTTCTTTTATTTACTAATTCCGACATATGTGTCCATTGAAAAAAGAGCTCAAGATTCGGTGAGTTGACAAGAAAGAATTATGATGAGTGTCCTTTGGGTGATGATGTTGGTGCATGGACTGGTTGATGATTGCTGTGATGATGAATTCTGGCCGGTATGTCCTTTGTTATTTTCAGTGGGAGGTGTTGCTTTTGAGGTAACTGCTGAAGAAGTTACAATCCATTGCTCTTCATTTGTGTTTTGGGGAGTTTCATACAGAATGTGCAGAAGAGATTCCTTATTCTAATGATCTACTACTTGTCTGTTGTAATGAATAAGTCGAAGAATTCACACTAGCTAACTTAATCGCTACTTACTGGTATAGGGTCACAACTATGTAACAAGAGTTAATAGGTAAGTAGATGTAGAGCAGTCGAGATAGAAGGGTCAACTGACAATGGAAGACCAAGAAAAACAAGAAAAGAAGTAATAAGAATGGATTTGAAAGAAAAGAATTATAAATAAAGACAGCCAAAGATCGGTAAAATTTGAAGTCAATTTTTAAAATGTCGGCATATAAAATATACATCAAAACGAATATAGGATATAATAATATATTATTATTGTATATTATATAATATATAATAATATACTATTATATATTTTCATTATATATATATATATATATATTATTGAAAAATTTATAATATAATAATATATTATTATTGTATATTATATAATATATAATATATTATATAATAAAATAGTATTATATATTTTTATTATATAATCATATATTATTATTGTTGTTGTAATTGTAGTTGTTGTTGTGCTGCTGTTGTTGATGAGCAGCATTCATTAATTTTAAAGCTTTATTCTAAGGACTATGCAGAGAATACAATAGCAGTCTAAAAGGAAAGAAGGAGCAAGGGAAAGTAATTTACTTCCGGAGAGTATAAAAAGAGATCGAAGAGTTCTCATTTTCATCACACCTGTGAAATGATGAAACGTCTAGATGTTAAAATGTCTACATGTCGAAGGAATGCGATGGAAAGTAAAAGTATGAGAGGAAATGTCACCAAGACCAAAGTGATGATCAGTGGTTGTAGCGTTGAAAAACCTCTCGGAAAGAGAAAAGTTTGTGGAAAGGGAGTCGGTGCACCTCCAATTTTTTGTGATACTTGTATTCATTGGAATCACAAGAAGTGATGGGGGAATAACCAAGCTTCTATCTTTACATCATCATCGCTCTGATCTCCATCTCGCATCAATTGAAATGAATGGCTCTCATCTTGGGGAGGCTTCATGTTTTGACAAGCTTCTGGGCTTGATTTTTACTCCTGATCTGAAATGGAACACATACATCAAATCCATTGCCAAGGCCGCTGGAAAAATGGTGGGATCATTCTATCAATCCAGTAGATATCTCACTGCTGATGCAATTCTCTACCTATATAAGAGCCAGATACGTCCAAGGATGAAGTACTATTGCCAAATCTGGGAAGGAGCAGCTAAAAAGGACTTATCCTGCCGTGATAGTGTTCAAAATAGACTTCATAGCCCACTAGAGGATGCCCTTTTCTCTTCCCTGCAACCTTTTTCTCACAGAAGAGATGTTGCAAGTCTGTCTCTGCTTTATCGTTATTTTCATGGCAAGTGCTCGTCCGAGCTCAAATCTATGGTCCCCCCCTCGCCAAACTTTAAGAGAAACACTCGTCTAGCTGAAAACACTATCAATAATTTCCCCCAATCTTTATCTGTACCTAAACCTAAACAGATTCCATGAACAAAGTTTCTTTCTTAGAACTGCATGCCTGTGCAACTGTCGTCCATATAATATTTGCCGTCCCTAAGAACAATAGCCTCCTTGAGGGCATTTATGTTTTCTTCATCAAGAGAAGACAACTTTTGTTTTGTCAATACCAATGAAGTCTAGGACTCCATGTTCGACAGCAGAATGGTCGAAAAAGGGTTGAAGTGCATCTACGTAAGTAGCTACAGGATTTAACATGCTATCAATTAAGTAAGAATGGCACGTAGGTAGTGCTTTAATAATTTGATCAAAGGCCGGTAACTCTTCCTTAACTTTTGCATTGGAATTCAAAAATTTAGACACCTTGTGAAAGGGAATTATGTACTTGGGGAGTTTCCATGCAGAACCTCCCAAACATTTAATTAAACTGAGATTATCTATCCGTGGAATAAGGTCCAGACCAATTATGCCATGAATAGCAGACCCATTCAATTCAGAGTATCCAGGACAAAGACGAAAACCCTCTTTAGTCAATTTTGACGTAATCTCATCAAATTTGTCCACTTGAAATTTTAACCTCAAACCATCTGCAAACAAGGCAGAAAAAGGAAAGAAGCGCTGATGCCCCAATTTAAGAGACACTTCCAGCTCCCTACCTGAAGTAAAGAGTTCTATGGGGAACTATTGAATGTGCCAAAAATTACGGGGACACTAAAATAAAGTTTATTAACGTTTAAAAAACGATTAAAATAATGGCACAACGGGGGGGGGGGGGAAACCGAGAGAAAAGATTCACAGTTCCCCAAAGAGAAACAATGCGTTAGATGTTTCTTTCTGCCGGCACAAAGAATTGCGGTGCGGAAACCTTCTTTGTGCCGGCAGAAAGAAACATCTAACGCATTGTTTCTCTTTGGGGAACTGTGAATCTTTTCTCCCGATTCCCCCCCCCCCCGTTGTGCCATTATTTTAATCGTTTTTTAAACGTTAATAAACTTTATTTTAGTGTGCCCGTAATTTTTGGCACATTCAATAGTTCCCCATAGAACTCTTTACTTTCGACATAATATTGTTATTTTTACGCTATCTATTTTCTCCTGATGAGATGATACCTGAAAGAGCTCTCGAGAGACTTCCACCTATTATATTTAAAAAAAAAAAAAAATATATATATATATATATATATATATATATATATATATAAAGCTGAACGCCTGTGTGTCCATAAATAGGCTCCTATATGGTTTGCTATTATACTAAACTGACCACATACAAAGAGGTATCTAGGATCTGAAATGAGTATGATTAAATAATGCCCCAGGGGTGGAGGTCACATAAGGGGCATGCTCACACCGTTTCACATAGAGCTACCAAATTTGGCAGGATAACTCACCATGGGGAAGAGGGAATTTTGACGGGTACACTGCTCTCCCACCAGTGGGAGGGTGGCTTGAAGGGGTCACTTATAACTGGAAACTATGAGCACGTTCACACCGTTCAATGGACATTTGTAGAATTAGCAAATATGGCAAGATAATCCACCCTGGGGTAGGGAAGTTTTGACAGGTATTTGATAGATTTTCTTAGATAAAAATAAGACTACTTAATGAATGTATATGATTTTTGAAATATGACATTTTTTTTTTCATTACATACTTCATATATATAGTTTTTATTTTCTGGTTCCCCGACAAAAGGAGGGTGGACCTGTAAATTAACCCTTGTCTGTACGTCTGTCCGCACTTTTCTCAATAACTACGCCTTGGAATTTTTGGAAATTTTGCACAAACATTAAACATGATATGAGTAAAAAAGTAACAGAACGGATTTCCCGGGAAACTCCAGTTGCCCCCCTAGGGGTGCCTTTTGGGTTAAAATGGCTAAAATTGACTCTTATTAAAAAAAAATATTGATGTCTTGGATTTTTATAAAACTTTCTGGAAAGTTGTAACTAACTGATCTCCATATAATTTTGTTTGTCTATACTTCACGCTAACTCTTGGGTCTGCACCAGGCGCTCTTTTAGGACTAATAAAAATATTCCATTTTTGGGACTATTTTACCATATTTGTCCAAAATTTTCTGTGTTTTTTTTTTTTTTTTTTTTTTTTTTTTTTTACAAAGGCATCACCACATTATCAAGGCCCAGAGGCCACTCAAGGATAAGGGTTAAAGAGTGTACAGTAGAAGTTGGTCAATATAGTAATCATTAGTAATGAAAATTTGGTAAATTTAATAACTTATATGGAACGGCTCATCAAGAACTTATTTACTTTAGACTTGAACAAAACCATATTGTAGTCAGCCGGAAAGCAGGAAAACGGAAGACAATTCCACAGGCGTGCAGTTCTAAGAAAGAAGCTTTGTTCATGGAATCTACGTTTAGGTTTAGGCACAGATAAAGAGTGGGGGAAATTATTGATAGTGTTTACAGCTAGACGAGTGTTTCTTGTGAAAGTTTGGCGAGGGGGGACCATAGATTGAAGCTCAGTTGAACACTTTCCATGAAAATAACGATACATCAGAGACAAACTCGCAACATCTCTTCTGTGAGATAGAGGTTGCAAGGAGGAGAAAAGGACATCTCCTACGAGGCTACGAAGTCTATTTTGAACTCTATCAAGGCAGGACAAGTTCTTTCTAGCAGCTCCTGCCCAGATGTGGCAACAGTATTCCATCCTTGGACGTACCTGGCTCTTATATAGATAGAGAATAGCATCAGCAGTGAGATATCTACTGGATCGATAGAAAGATCCCACCATTTTTCCAGCGGCCTTGGCAACAGATTTGATATACGTGTTCCATTTAAGATCAGGAGTAATGGTCAAGCCCAGAAGCTTGTCAAAACTTGAGGCCTCCTGAAGACGAGAGCCATTCATTTCAATTGATGACAAATGTGGATTAGAATGTTGATGATGTAAAGAGAGAAGCTTGGTTTTAGATGCATTAAAAGTAACCAGCCACTCCTTTCCCCATTGTACTACGTGCTCAAGATCAGAGGAGAGAGAATTGGAGAGAACTTGGTCGTTTACTGTCTTAGATGTGGTACCATAAATGGTAGTGTCGTCAGCATAAATGTCTACAAATGATGTAAGGATATGATTTGGAAGATCATTAATGTAGATCAGGAAAAGAGTTGGGCCCAGGATGGATCCCTGAGGGACACCGGCATTAATATTGTGAGCTTCTGATTTTTGCCCCTCAACTACTACTCTTATGAACCTATCAGAAAGAAATGATTTAATAATTGAGAAGACTTTTCCAGCTATACCATAGCTAGCGATCTTATGAAGTAAACCTTTATGCCATACCCTATCAAAGGCTTTAGATATGTCAAGAGCAATTGCCCTAGAAAGATTGCCACCGTCGAGAGATTTGCTAATCCTATGCGATATAACTGTAAGGACATCTGCTGTAGATCTAGCAGAACGGAAACCATATTGAGTGTCACTAAGAAGGTTATTTTTGTTGAGATGTTTGATTACTTCTGTATTTAACACAGATTCTAGCAACTTACTCATGACGCACAGGAGACTTATTGGCCTGTACTGAGAGGGGGATGAGCGATCACCTGAATTCTTAAATACAGGGCATACTGATGAGATTTTCCAGGGAGATGGGAAACTATTCTCCTTAAGACAACGTTTAAACAGTTTTGTAAGTATGGGCGCTAGTTCAGGTTGAAGTTTTTTGAGTACTATAATTGGAATACCATCAGGGCCAGTTGCTTTACTGGAATCAAGGTTTTTGATTAGCTTGGCAACATCACGTACAGATATACGTATATCACATAGCGTGTTTTCTGATACAAGAGGAAATATTGGGGGTTGGCGGTCTTGGTCGCAAAGGGTAGAATTAGCTGCAAAGTTCTTGACAAAGAGTTTGGCTTTGTCTGATGCTGACGAGATTACCTCAGATCCATTGATAATAGTTGGGATGGAGCACACGCTTCTGTTCAGGATTCTGTTTGCTATTTGCCAAAACTGGTGGGAACCAAGCCGCTGCTCAGCTACTTTGGACTTAACAGATTGAGCATACAACTCTCTTGCGTTCCTTATTACTTTCTTACAATGGTTGCTGGCAGTCCTGAAAACGGCTTTAGTTTCCATACATCTATTACGTTTGAAGCAGTGGAAAAAGTGATTTCTGTGCGCAATGGCAGCAGCACATTCTGGAGAGAACCATGGCTGGCTGTTAGGTTTTTGCTGAAACTTTTTAGAGGGTATGAAATGGTCAATACCTACAATTAACCATTCAGTTAGGTCTAATACTATAGAGGACACATCCTTTTTAAACATGGAATGCAGAGGTAGATCAGATATAAATGTACGGAAGCTATCCCAGTCAGCCTTAGTGTATCGATATACTGTACGATGAAGAGGTACGTCTGGGGACTTATTACATTTCATTTTTATCTTAATTGATACAACAGAGTGGTCGGAAGATCCAAGAGGCGACAGAACAGAAACTGAACATAGTTCAGGGCAAGTTGTGAGAAAAAGGTCTAGTAGGCTCGCATACTGGCCGTCATTATCGGGCACACGGGTAGGTTCCTGAACAATCTGAGTGAGGTCATAGGCAATGGAGAAATCATGACAGAACCTCCCCTCATCTTCGGTCTTGTTTGAGTGGGTCAACCATTCGACGTTGTGAACATTGAAGTCTCCACATACGTGAATGTTAGCTGAAGGATAAGTAGAAAGGACTTGGTCAATTTTCTCAGATATGCTTTGAAAGATAGTAACTCCGCTGTTGTGGGGGCGATAGAGAGTAAATATAAATGCAGTAGTGTGAGCTAAAGCAACCCGGAAGCACATATAAGGTAAGTTAGGATCTTCCCTGGAGATGTCCCTCCCACATGGAAAGCTATCTTTAATATAGGCACATATTCCATGCCCATGGCGATCTTGGGGGTCAGATTTAGAAGTTAAGTTAGAGTATCCTGTAATTGCAAACTCATCAAGGGAAATAGCCTGTCCAATGCCAGTTTCACTTAAAAATAAAAGGTCTGGTTTAGTCTCCTGTAATTGGGTTTCAACCTCTGGAAGGTTAGAACGTAGACCCCTGATGTTGGAGAAGGAGACATGGTAGTAGGGGTCTACGTTGGAAGTTGGAGAACCGGGTTTAATCGTGTATTTTTTCTTGAAACTTGTCATGATGAAATTTTGGAATTTGTGGACTAGGTCGACAGATTTACTAAGAGCAGGACAGAGAGGGGAAACTAAGAGAGAAAAAGAAACGAAGAATTTTTTTTTTTTTTTTGTACCACATGATAAGGTAAAGCCGTAACAATTACCCACTAGTATGGCATCGAGAGGCCCCACCAGAAGCTACTGCATGGTCCAGATTCCATTCACCAAATGGCAATACAGCAGCCCCAGTACTTTGCACCTGCTGATAGGACAGCCTCCTTAGTGGTTAATCCAAGGTTCGGGTCCCTGACTATCAGGCGGATAACGTCAGCCCAGACAAAACGTTTACCTCCAGCACCCTTACTAGTGACATGGCTACAAGGATAGACATAGAAACAGAAAATTTCCACCAACTCTGCCAACTGTTCGCGCAAAAATACTGCCAACCTAGAAAACAGCTTTTTCTTCTCCCTTTGTCAGAAAAATCACTCATTTAAAAAATGAGGACTGAGGGACAAATAAGAAGAAGCGAGAGTAACAGGAGCTGCCGATAACGCATCCACAATGCGTTTTCTACTCTCCATTAAAAAAAAAAAATAAATAAATAAATAAATAAATAAATAAATAAATAAATAAAAAATAACTATTAAGTATTGTACTTAATAAAAGTCCAACGGACCTGTTTAAGGGAAAGTATGGTGATAGATTCCCCTCCCACGAACTAAAAATGAGTACAATTAGGTAATCTATTTATGCAATCAACTCGGTAGATAAATAAACATTTATGGACGAGAAAAAAAAAAAAAAAAAAAAAAAAAAAAAAAAAAAATTAAAGCTAGCATTTAATACAACAGAAATACATAAATTAAATACTGAAATAAAATGTAGTTATTAATATTTGAATCTTAAAATAAAAAGTGCGAATTAATAGAGAAAATCACTTATCACAACAACGCATTCCGTCTCCAAACTAGTGAAGAATTTAACTTTTAATAGCGTTCAGAAGATTTTTTTTTAAATTAACCGTTAAGAGAAAGCGTGATTTTATTCTGAACTTTAACTAATCACGTTTTAAGCAACTTATGATATAAAACAAAATCGGATGGGGGGGGGTTTCTTCCGAAGTTAGTTGGTGACGTTATAAGTAATGCGAGATGAGATGGGAGCCAGAAATTAGGGGTGGGGGACTGAAAATGATAATATAATGGATTGATTATACAATATTTAAGATCAACTTGGTAGATAAACATTTATGGACGAGAAAAAAAAAAAAAAAAAAAAAAAAAATTAAAGCTAGCATTTAATACAACAGAAATACATAAATTAAATACTGAAATAAAATGTAGTTATTAATATTTGAATCTTAAAATAAAAAGTGCGAATTAATAGAGAAAATCACTTATCACAACAACGCATTCCGTCTCCAAACTAGTGAAGAATTTAACTTTTAATAGCGTTCAGAAGATTTTTTTTTTAAATTAACCGTTAAGAGAAAGCGTGATTTTATTCTGAACTTTAACTAATCACGTTTTAAGCAACTTATGATATAAAACAAAATCGGATGGGGGGGGGTTCTTCCGAAGTTAGTTGGTGACGTTATAAGTAATGCGAGATGAGATGGGAGCCAGAAATTAGGGGTGGGGGACTGAAAATGATAATATAATGGATTGATTATACAATATTTAAGATCAACTTGGTAGATAAACATTTATGGACGAGAAAAAAAAAAAAAAAAAAAAAAAAAAAAAATTAAAGCTAGCATTTAATACAACAGAAATACATAAATTAAATACTGAAATAAAATGTAGTTATTAATATTTGAATCTTAAAATAAAAAGTGCGAATTAATAGAGAAAATCACTTATCACAACAACGCATTCCGTCTCCAAACTAGTGAAGAATTTAACTTTTAATAGCGTTCAGAAGATTTTTTTTTTAAATTAACCGTTAAGAGAAAGCGTGATTTTATTCTGAACTTTAACTAATCACGTTTTAAGCAACTTATGATATAAAACAAAATCGGATGGGGGGGGGGGGTTTCTTCCGAAGTTAGTTGGTGACGTTATAAGTAATGCGAGATGAGATGGGAGCCAGAAATTAGGGGTGGGGGACTGAAAATGATAATATAATGGATTGATTATACAATATTTAAGATCAACTTGGTAGATAAACATTTATGGACGAGAAAAAAAAAAAAAAAAAAAAATTAAAGCTAGCATTTAATACAACAGAAATACATAAATTAAATACTGAAATAAAATGTAGTTATTAATATTTGAATCTTAAAATAAAAAGTGCGAATTAATAGAGAAAATCACTTATCACAACAACGCATTCCGTCTCCAAACTAGTGAAGAATTTAACTTTTAATAGCGTTCAGAAGATTTTTTTTTTAAATTAACCGTTAAGAGAAAGCGTGATTTTATTCTGAACTTTAACTAATCACGTTTTAAGCAACTTATGATATAAAACAAAATCGGATGGGGGGGGGTTTCTTCCGAAGTTAGTTGGTGACGTTATAAGTAATGCGAGATGAGATGGGAGCCAGAAATTAGGGGTGGGGGACTGAAAATGATAATATAATGGATTGATTATACAATATTTAAGATCAACTTGGTAGATAAACATTTATGGACGAGAAAAAAAAAAAAAAAAAAAAAAAAAAAAAAAAAAAAAAAAAATTAAAGCTAGCATTTAATACAACAGAAATACATAAATTAAATACTGAAATAAAATGTAGTTATTAATATTTGAATCTTAAAATAAAAAGTGCGAATTAATAGAGAAAATCACTTATCACAACAACGCATTCCGTCTCCAAACTAGTGAAGAATTTAACTTTTAATAGCGTTCAGAAGATTTTTTTTTTAAATTAACCGTTAAGAGAAAGCGTGATTTTATTCTGAACTTTAACTAATCACGTTTTAAGCAACTTATGATATAAAACAAAATCGGATGGGGGGGGGGGGGTTTTCTTCCGAAGTTAGTTGGTGACGTTATAAGTAATGCGAGATGAGATGGGAGCCAGAAATTAGGGGTGGGGGACTGAAAATGATAATATAATGGATTGATTATACAATATTTAAGATCAACTTGGTAGATAAACATTTATGGACGAGAAAAAAAAAAAAAAAAAAAAAAAAAAAATTAAAGCTAGCATTTAATACAACAGAAATACATAAATTAAATACTGAAATAAAATGTAGTTATTAATATTTGAATCTTAAAATAAAAAGTGCGAATTAATAGAGAAAATCACTTATCACAACAACGCATTCCGTCTCCAAACTAGTGAAGAATTTAACTTTTAATAGCGTTCAGAAGATTTTTTTTTTAAATTAACCGTTAAGAGAAAGCGTGATTTTATTCTGAACTTTAACTAATCACGTTTTAAGCAACTTATGATATAAAACAAAATCGGATGGGGGGGGGGTTTCTTCCGAAGTTAGTTGGTGACGTTATAAGTAATGCGAGATGAGATGGGAGCCAGAAATTAGGGGTGGGGGACTGAAAATGATAATATAATGGATTGATTATACAATATTTAAGATCAACTTGGTAGATAAACATTTATGGACGAGAAAAAAAAAAAAAAAAAAAAAATTAAAGCTAGCATTTAATACAACAGAAATACATAAATTAAATACTGAAATAAAATGTAGTTATTAATATTTGAATCTTAAAATAAAAAGTGCGAATTAATAGAGAAAATCACTTATCACAACAACGCATTCCGTCTCCAAACTAGTGAAGAATTTAACTTTTAATAGCGTTCAGAAGATTTTTTTTTTAAATTAACCGTTAAGAGAAAGCGTGATTTTATTCTGAACTTTAACTAATCACGTTTTAAGCAACTTATGATATAAAACAAAATCGGATGGGGGGGGGTTTCTTCCGAAGTTAGTTGGTGACGTTATAAGTAATGCGAGATGAGATGGGAGCCAGAAATTAGGGGTGGGGGACTGAAAATGATAATATAATGGATTGATTATACAATATTTAAGATCAACTTGGTAGATAAACATTTATGGACGAGAAAAAAAAAAAAAAAAAAAAAAAAATAAAAAAAATTAAAGCTAGCATTTAATACAACAGAAATACATAAATTAAATACTGAAATAAAATGTAGTTATTAATATTTGAATCTTAAAATAAAAAGTGCGAATTAATAGAGAAAATCACTTATCACAACAACGCATTCCGTCTCCAAACTAGTGAAGAATTTAACTTTTAATAGCGTTCAGAAGATTTTTTTTTTAAATTAACCGTTAAGAGAAAGCGTGATTTTATTCTGAACTTTAACTAATCACGTTTTAAGCAACTTATGATATAAAACAAAATCGGATGGGGGGGGGGGGTTTCTTCCGAAGTTAGTTGGTGACGTTATAAGTAATGCGAGATGAGATGGGAGCCAGAAATTAGGGGTGGGGGACTGAAAATGATAATATAATGGATTGATTATACAATATTTAAGATCAACTTGGTAGATAAACATTTATGGACGAGAAAAAAAAAAAAAAAAAAAAAAAAAAAAAAAAAAAAAAATTAAAGCTAGCATTTAATACAACAGAAATACATAAATTAAATACTGAAATAAAATGTAGTTATTAATATTTGAATCTTAAAATAAAAAGTGCGAATTAATAGAGAAAATCACTTATCACAACAACGCATTCCGTCTCCAAACTAGTGAAGAATTTAACTTTTAATAGCGTTCAGAAGATTTTTTTTTTTAAATTAACCGTTAAGAGAAAGCGTGATTTTATTCTGAACTTTAACTAATCACGTTTTAAGCAACTTATGATATAAAACAAAATCGGATGGGGGGGGGGTTTCTTCCGAAGTTAGTTGGTGACGTTATAAGTAATGCGAGATGAGATGGGAGCCAGAAATTAGGGGTGGGGGACTGAAAATGATAATATAATGGATTGATTATACAATATTTAAGATCAACTTGGTAGATAAACATTTATGGACGAGAAAAAAAAAAAAAAAATTAAAGCTAGCATTTAATACAACAGAAATACATAAATTAAATACTGAAATAAAATGTAGTTATTAATATTTGAATCTTAAAATAAAAAGTGCGAATTAATAGAGAAAATCACTTATCACAACAACGCATTCCGTCTCCAAACTAGTGAAGAATTTAACTTTTAATAGCGTTCAGAAGATTTTTTTTTTAAATTAACCGTTAAGAGAAAGCGTGATTTTATTCTGAACTTTAACTAATCACGTTTTAAGCAACTTATGATATAAAACAAAATCGGATGGGGGGGGTCTTCCGAAGTTAGTTGGTGACGTTATAAGTAATGCGAGATGAGATGGGAGCCAGAAATTAGGGGTGGGGGACTGAAAATGATAATATAATGGATTGATTATACAATATTTAAGATCAACTTGGTAGATAAACATTTATGGACGAGAAAAAAAAAAAAAAAAAAAAAAAAAAAAAAAAAAAAAAAATTAAAGCTAGCATTTAATACAACAGAAATACATAAATTAAATACTGAAATAAAATGTAGTTATTAATATTTGAATCTTAAAATAAAAAGTGCGAATTAATAGAGAAAATCACTTATCACAACAACGCATTCCGTCTCCAAACTAGTGAAGAATTTAACTTTTAATAGCGTTCAGAAGATTTTTTTTTTAAATTAACCGTTAAGAGAAAGCGTGATTTTATTCTGAACTTTAACTAATCACGTTTTAAGCAACTTATGATATAAAACAAAATCGGATGGGGGGGGGGGTTTCTTCCGAAGTTAGTTGGTGACGTTATAAGTAATGCGAGATGAGATGGGAGCCAGAAATTAGGGGTGGGGGACTGAAAATGATAATATAATGGATTGATTATACAATATTTAAGATCAACTTGGTAGATAAACATTTATGGACGAGAAAAAAAAAAAAAAAAAAAAAAAAAAAATTAAAGCTAGCATTTAATACAACAGAAATACATAAATTAAATACTGAAATAAAATGTAGTTATTAATATTTGAATCTTAAAATAAAAAGTGCGAATTAATAGAGAAAATCACTTATCACAACAACGCATTCCGTCTCCAAACTAGTGAAGAATTTAACTTTTAATAGCGTTCAGAAGATTTTTTTTTTAAATTAACCGTTAAGAGAAAGCGTGATTTTATTCTGAACTTTAACTAATCACGTTTTAAGCAACTTATGATATAAAACAAAATCGGATGGGGGGGGGTTTCTTCCGAAGTTAGTTGGTGACGTTATAAGTAATGCGAGATGAGATGGGAGCCAGAAATTAGGGGTGGGGGACTGAAAATGATAATATAATGGATTGATTATACAATATTTAAGATCAACTTGGTAGATAAACATTTATGGACGAGAAAAAAAAAAAAAAAAAAAAAATTAAAGCTAGCATTTAATACAACAGAAATACATAAATTAAATACTGAAATAAAATGTAGTTATTAATATTTGAATCTTAAAATAAAAAGTGCGAATTAATAGAGAAAATCACTTATCACAACAACGCATTCCGTCTCCAAACTAGTGAAGAATTTAACTTTTAATAGCGTTCAGAAGATTTTTTTTTTAAATTAACCGTTAAGAGAAAGCGTGATTTTATTCTGAACTTTAACTAATCACGTTTTAAGCAACTTATGATATAAAACAAAATCGGATGGGGGGGGGGGGTTTCTTCCGAAGTTAGTTGGTGACGTTATAAGTAATGCGAGATGAGATGGGAGCCAGAAATTAGGGGTGGGGGACTGAAAATGATAATATAATGGATTGATTATACAATATTTAAGATCAACTTGGTAGATAAACATTTATGGACGAGAAAAAAAAAAAAAAAAAAAAAATTAAAGCTAGCATTTAATACAACAGAAATACATAAATTAAATACTGAAATAAAATGTAGTTATTAATATTTGAATCTTAAAATAAAAAGTGCGAATTAATAGAGAAAATCACTTATCACAACAACGCATTCCGTCTCCAAACTAGTGAAGAATTTAACTTTTAATAGCGTTCAGAAGATTTTTTTTTTAAATTAACCGTTAAGAGAAAGCGTGATTTTATTCTGAACTTTAACTAATCACGTTTTAAGCAACTTATGATATAAAACAAAATCGGATGGGGGGGGGGGTTCTTCCGAAGTTAGTTGGTGACGTTATAAGTAATGCGAGATGAGATGGGAGCCAGAAATTAGGGGTGGGGGACTGAAAATGATAATATAATGGATTGATTATACAATATTTAAGATCAACTTGGTAGATAAACATTTATGGACGAGAAAAAAAAAAAAAAAAAAAAAAAAAAAAAAAAAAAAAAAAAAAAAATTAAAGCTAGCATTTAATACAACAGAAATACATAAATTAAATACTGAAATAAAATGTAGTTATTAATATTTGAATCTTAAAATAAAAAGTGCGAATTAATAGAGAAAATCACTTATCACAACAACGCATTCCGTCTCCAAACTAGTGAAGAATTTAACTTTTAATCTATGTATGTCTATTTAGCAGTTTTGCATGGTCCTGAACTCTAATATAAATATGTTAAGGCCTTGGGCACTTTTGGGGCTAAATGGGGAAGGCAGAGGGCAATGCTAAATTTAGTAATTTTTTTATGCCTCGTTCACTGTGCACTCACGGGGGATTATGCATGTTTCACTTGTTTTTTATTATAAGAGAAATTCTGGACAAAAACACAATTTTCATTAAAAATATTTCTCTAAAAGTGGCTCTTCCCGAAATGTTTCCTCCCAAATTTGAACCCAGTGCTTATGCTCGTTTTATAAATAGTATTTTCACGTTAAATTCAAGTTATATATCTTTTTCATTAAATCGTTAGATAAAAGTACAGAATAATTACAAAACACCCTCTCCATATTAAGAATGGCTTTCTAAATAACATTATTATTTCAACATGGTAACATAAGTGCATAATGCTACCCCAACTGTACTGACATGCAGAAGTTCAAATGTAATGTGAACAGACATCTTGCTGCTCAACTCCCTACATAGTATCCCTGCAACTTATGTTTCTGATAGTAGCGTCCTATATCAAAGTGGCACTGTGCCTTGTTTGAGATGAAAATGTAATAATTTTTCTTTTTTTTAAATTACCTTGAACCTTAAAAGAGGGCCTCCAAGCAAGCACCAATATTTCTTTAAAGCAAATAGGGCATACATACTTAGGTAAACCAACATACATTGTTTTTAAATAATTTCCCATTTATATTCATTTGGCTATAATCTGTTACGAATAGTAACGTTTTACCGATTTCGGCACTTATCCAGAAAATCAGTTTTAAGCAAATGTGTGTGTTTTCCAATATCACCCTCCTCGTGTTAAGAATGGCTTTCTAAAATCTCGATTCGAAGTTATCTCCCTTGTTTCTTCAGGTTGCTTACAAGATGACGTCGCTCACAGTTTAGTCAAAAAAATTTATTTCCTTATTTAAAAATAAAACTATATTTTGACAATTTTATCAATTTATGTGATTGTATATGTATACAACTTACGTGATTGTATATGTATACCTTTAATAATGCTATTTTTTAAAATTTTTATATGACTTGGCACAGATGGTAACGAATAATGCTAGAAAGCTATATGTTTTGATTTCGATTCTAGTTTATTGGAAAGCGCATAAAATTTCACATTGAACCTGAAAATATGGTAAAAATTGAACCATTAGAAAAATTTTGATAGATTTTTAAAGTTTAAAAATTGAAAAAAAATTAACTCGTAAAATTCAATTGATTTCATTACGTAAAAAAAATGGCTGCATGAACGCGCGCATGCACTTTGTAAACACTGTTTGTTTTTAATAAAAAATAATATTTCTATTATTTTTTAAACAACTTTAATAGTTTATTTTGGAAGTATATTCCATAAAGAAAATGAACAACCCACTTTAAAAAGAGAAATTACAAGTTTTCATATATATATATATATATATATATATATATAGTCTTTGAAGTTTTTAACATTTGAAACCATACAAAAAATTACTTTTTATCATTCGTTAAAAAACCATCTAATCAGTAAGTCATTTAATCACCTGCAATCACTGCATCAACTCTCTCGAATTTCCTATAATACCAATTGTTTTATATTTTTCAATGGATCATCAGTTGTTTACCATGAAACACTGTTTCGGGGATTTAAAAACAAAACAGTATATTACATCATGGATCCCCAGCAGTGTTGATCAAACACCACCACCCTTAATCTTAGGAAGAAGACATGTTACAAAAATTTAATCCAATTTCCTATTCTTAATTGCAATTACTAACCTTTTCATAGTATAAAAATGAATTTCTTACCTGTGCGATTCATCAATTTCCACATTTAAAATGGATACATTTTTTAATTTATCAGTCTTGTATTTATAAGATTTGGATTAATCCAAATAACTACTTATCACCCTCACTATAATTAGTAGTTTGTATATTTACATTCTTATTTATTTAAAATTAGATATATAAAGGTTAAAAATATTTTATTTTTACATATATACATTTTTATATATATATATATATATATATATATATATATATATATATATATATATATATATATATATATATATATATAAATTTATTATATGTAATTATAAATACATTTTATACATTGCTAATATAGTTTTGGATTTCCTTTATTAATATAGTCTGGTTTATCTTAAACGATTCAAAAGCATCAGGATAACGAACAAATGCTTTATTTAACTGTTCCACATATATATATTATTCGCACTTTTGTGTTAGAGGTGTCAAAAATTCCCAAAATATTCCGACACATCGCATTTTACATTTTTTTTTCTTAATGTTATAAAACTTTGTTATATTAAGTGAAATAGCTGAAAAAAAATTTTTTTACAATTTTTAGTAAAATAGAACACGTGCATGCACTTTGTAAACACTGTTTTTTTTTTGTTTGTTTTTTTAATAAAAAATAATATTTCTATTATTTTTTAAACAACTTTAATAGTTTATTTTGGAAGTATATTCCATAAAGAAAATGAACAACCCACTTTAAAAAGAGAAATTACAAGTTTTCATTCATATATATATATATATATATATATATATATATATATATATATATATATATATATATATATATGATTTTCAGAATGTGAGAGATTGTATAATAAATTCCACAGCCAAATAACGTCGCAGCTCACAAGAGCCATGACAGTCAACGAACCGGAAGTCCAAGACTCGAGTTTCGCCCTCATTTGGGCTCATCAGTTAGACACATCAGAACTCAGGATTCGTCTTGTGTGCGGGCTGCGGGGTGTTTGCTCAGTTGGTAGAGTGGCAGAGTGCTTGCCTCGCATGCAAGAGGCTCAGGTTTCGAATCCTGAGTTCGGATGTGTCTAACTGATGAGCTAGCAGTGTCAGAAATTTCGTGAAAATAGTGAATAATTCCACCCCATCTTTCCAAGCTTATAACTCCTCGAAAAATGTAATTCAAGCCCTAATTATTTTTTCAATTAAAGGAGCAAGGACCAAGGTTTCATTAAAAAAAAAAGACAAAAAAAGAAAAAAAAACAATGTGTTCTTATAAAATAAGGTTTTAAACTTCGGACTTTACAGGTAAATTTCTAAAAAAGCGATTTTTTTTTTTTGTTTTAAATTTGAATATATTATTTATTGACCTTTTCTCTTTAATTTGTGATATATAAAACTCCCCGACATAAATAAATTATTTACTTTTTAATAGACATTTCAAAATGGGTGACACTTGGAGGGGGGCGTGAATTAAAAAAAAAACGTTTGTCTAAAATATTATATTCGGTTTATTGGAAAGAACATAAAATTTCACATTGACTCTGAAAATATCGTAAAAATAGAATCAATAGAAAAATTTTGATAGATTTTTAAAGTTTAAAAATTGAAAAATATTGAGTTCGGAAAATTCATTACTGTTTTTAAAAAAAAAAAAATATTTCTATTACTTTTAAAACAACTGTAATAGTTTATTTTGGAAGTATAATCCATAAAGAAAATAAATAACCCACTTTTAACGGAGAAATTACGAGATTTTTATATTGTATTCGCAGTTTCGTGTTAGGGGTGTCAAAAATTCCTACAAAAATTCTGATACTGCTACTGATGAGCCCAAATGAGGGCGAAACTCGAGTCTTGGACTTCCGGTTCGTTGACTGTCATGGCTCTTGTGAGCTGCTGCGACGTTGCTTCTTGGCTGTGGAATTTATTATATATATATATATATATATATATATATATATATATATATATATATATATATATATATATATATATATATATATATATATATATTATTCGCAGTTTTGTCTTAGAGGTGCCAAAAATTCCCAAAATATTCTGACACATCGCATTTTTTTTTCTTAATGTTATAAAACTTTGTTATATTAAGTGAAATAGCTAAAAAAAAAAAAAAAAATTTTTACAATTTTTAGTAAAATAGAGTTACCTGCCTTAGAATAATGAATTATTCCTATTTACAATGCCTCCCCACGGGACAGAGTTAGACACCAGGGTCGTTTTTTAATGTAGAGAAAAGGATTGTTATTCTGAATTGCCAAATTGGCTGTATAATGATTACGAAATATGTTATATTTGAGTTTATTTTATGACAGAGCAACAGTCAACATCGGGCGGCAGCCTGCTAGTTGGCGCTGTTTTACAGTTTGTAAAGGGAGACAAGTCTCGTTTATTAAAAGATTCGTTCATTTTTTTCATCTCATAATTTAGGACGCGATATTTTAATTAAATCAAAACATTTTAAAAAGCTGCGATGATTTTTTAATGTCACAAAGTTAATAACATTAATAATACAAAACGTAGTCTTAATGCGACTATTAAGAGAATCGTTTTTGTTTTCATATCATAATTTACGATGCTAAAAAAACAACGAACAAACGATATTTGCATTAGATGAAACATTTAAAAATAAAACTGCGGTAACTTTTTTTTAATTAAAAAGGAAATAGGAAGTTTTCTAAAAAATTGTCTTTAACTTTAAAAAATACAAAGGATGAAACCTTTAAAGATGTGGCGACTTCTTTGTTATTGTTACAAAAAAAATGTGACGATAGTTGTAGAGGAATTGTAAAGAAATTTGATAACATTAATAATACAAAATGTAGTCTTTACGCAATTATTAAGAGAAAACCAATGAACCAACACCTGCTACTAATTTCGACATAAGTACGAAATAATGTTTTCACCTGAAATGCGTTCGTTTAAACGATCACCAATGTAAATAAGAACCGATTTTTATTTATTATTTATTTATTCATACGACAGGAATTCTGCATAAGCACTTCTATTTTGCCTATGGTGTCTCTTTTTAACTATAAATTGAAGAATTATATTTCGATCGCAAAACGTGCAAGAAACAATTGCGTTTGTATTTCTTTTATTTATTTATTTATTTATTTATTTATTTATTTTTCGGCTAGCCAATGACGTCATTTCCGGTTTGTCTTTCAAAACGCAACAAACACTTCCTGTTTCTTTTCAAAACAGTATTTCATTCTGCTTTTTTGTCATTATGTTGTTTTTGTTCAATATTTGATTATGAAATGAAATTATGATTACTTGAGCATGGCGGAAAGTTTCAAGTTTAATCATCCTAAAGCAAGTAAGTTGGAGACGTCAATTAAAGCGTTCAGCTTTTCTTCCTCGTAAATGTTGCATTTTTAAAACGTTATCTAATGTTTTAATTTCCTGTTTCATTATTATAAAATAACATTTCTCCGATTAAAACCTAAATTTTGGGTTTGTATTACTGTACACATAGATTCGAAAAAGTTGTCAAAAACACATATATAACAAATAAATGTTATCAAAGGCAAGATAAGTTACTTTTCTACCAAACTGGATATATTTTTCTTGTTTTTATTCAATATAACATGTTTATTCAGCTCGAAAAACATAGTGTTTTGGAAAATTCAAGATGGCGCCTGACTCTCTCTTAACACGGCAAGTTTGGGAAAAGGTGTTATAAATAAAAAAACTAGACAAAATACTGTTAAAAACTCGCTCAATATATGTTACCGTGACATAGGTTGACATATATTCGGCGGCTTTTTAACAGTATTTTGTCTAGTTTTTTATATATAAGACCTTTTCCTAAACTTACCGTGTTAAAGAGAGAGTCATGCGCCATCTTGAATTTTCCAATACACCGGTAAACACTGTATGTTTTTCAAGCTGAATAAACATGTTACATTGAATAAAAACACGAAAAATATATCCAGTTAGGTAGAAACGTAACTTATCTTGCCTTTGATAATATTTATTTGTTATATATTTGTTTTCTTGACAACTTTTTCGAATCTATGTGTACAAACCCAGAAAATCCTTTTAAAATTACCACTAGTATAGGGGGCTTTTGGGGGGGGGGCTGAAAACGAAAGTAATGTTTAAAATTCCAGGAAACAAGTAGTTGCCACGATATGAAGAAATAGTTTCGAAAAGGGGGGATCACCTTTCTATATTGATTTAACGTAAAATGAGCACTCACTTTATGGCCACCTTTTAGTATGGGGGTAAAAAAAAACTTGGAGTTTTCGGGTGTGCTGAAAACGAATATCGCATTTAAATTTTCCGCAAATAAGTAGTTTTTCGGGTATTAAGCAATGTAATTATTTATGTTCTAATTTACTTGCCTCCCCACGAGGGCAGAATTAGACACAAGGTCGGTTTTTAGTGTAGGGAAAATCCAGCTCCCAAAAAGGGGCACTCTCGATAAAAACAAAAATAAAAATTGATCCAGACTAGAAGGATTTCTACTCCACTGATCGAGGTATAAGCTATTTTACCGGCTTAAAACCAAATCGAAATTGTTTCACATGTCCAAGTTTAAAGTCTGTAGACCAAATGTGCTCGATTGTTCGTCCTAAACGCTACGCAATTATGCAGATTGTAGGAAATATGCGTAAATAGAATTGGTAAATATCCAGATACGCTACAACAAAAAAACACCGACGACTAATTTTTTTTTTTTTTTTTTTTTATATAGTTCATTAAGGTCGCTGACAACGAATCTGATAGTCAAACTTGGGGCAAATTTACAGTTTGCATGGTATTAACCCCTGAACCCACGAACTACTTTCCACCATTTTGCAGCTTCCGTTTACGCTACGCGCGTGCGCTGCAGCATAAACGACGCCGGGCTTCCACCTAGCAAACTGCCTTCTCACATGGCGTATCAATCAAAAAAATACAGACTGATATTTTTTAATGGCTTACAATTAAAGAAAAGAACAACAAATTGGGGGACCTTTTTTTTTTGTCTCACGTAGTTTTAATGCGGTTTACAAAAACATAGGACCCAACAATTTTTATGTTTTTCGTTCTTTCTTATGTGGCTTGTTAATAGGTGCTTCTGCAGTTTAGTTAAGCGTTTTTCCGTAAATAACGCGCCGATATTTACCAATTAAAACACGATTTTACATTTTTCGAAGATTTTACTGTTTAAATTAGGGGCGCGAGCGGGGGAGGGGAGGTGTTGTTGGGGCGCTCGAAGATAAGGGTTATTGCGCATGGGATAATAAGTAATCGTTAGTAATGGAGATTTGGTAATTTGGATTACTTAAGGGGGCGGTTTATCAGGAATTTGTTTATGTTGAACTTGAAGACATCCAAGTTGTAGTCAGATGGGAAACAAGCAATTGGAAGAGAGTTCCACAGGCGTGCAGTTGAAAGATAGAAGCTGTGGCTGTGTTCATGGAACCTACGTTTTGATTTAGGGACAGATAAAGAGTGGGGAAAATTATTGACAGTGGTTTCAACTAGACGGGTGTTTTTCGTGAAAGATTGGCGGGGGGGGGGCAGAGATTGGAGCTCAGACGAACTTTACTTAATTATTCATTTTTTATGGTTTCTTATGGGATGATAGATTTTATTTAACTATTATCATACTCAATTCTATGGTGCTTATGCAGAAAGTGATATCCGCGCTATTTTTTAAATCGTATTTCCACGTTTAATTGAAGTTTTATTTTTTTTTATTCAATTGTAAGGTTAAAGTACAGAATAGGTACAAAACACCCTCCTCTCCCCATGTTAAGAATGGCTCTTTAAATAATAACGTTATTATTTCACCACGGATCACTTTCTGCATGACGCATGAGTACCAAAAAACAACGTTATTTACTTAATTGCCATGTCGTAGTTAGTAACATACTGCATTTATTACATAAAACTTTCACGATTCAATGATCCGCTATTATTGTAACTTAAACAAGGGAAGTAACTCATAGTTTGGAATCTGTTTATTATTTAAGTATAACTTGCAGTTTCTTCAAAAACTATTTTAATTAATAATTTCTATGTTATCATTTTTCGTAATTTTTGGTTATTTTACTAATTTCGACATGACAATTAAGTACCATTGATTTTAATTACAATTCAATCTTTTAATTTTCATTCTTATTCCGAATAAGTGTCGATTTTTTAGTTTTGTTTTTTAATCAAGCTGAACGTTGGACTTGCACCGAAAAAATAAATTAAAACAAATATTTTAGAATTTAGAATAAATGCTCAGTCTTGCATATAAATTTAACGTAAAATGATCCCCCATTTCCGGACCATTCTAGTTTTTAGGGCAATTTACCAAAAACAAGTTTTCAAAGAAGCAAAGCCATATGAGGTAAATTTTGACCCCCTTTTTTTTTTTTTTCAGGAGGTGGGGATTGATGCTGAAAAGTTAGTAAAGCGAAAGTTAGCAAAGCTTAGCTTCTTCACCTCTTAAAAAAAAATATATCTTAAGCCTACTATTAACCCGAAGTACAAATGGCAAAACTCTCTCCCTAAACAAAAATTCCTTTAACTTTACTACTCACCCTAAGTCCAAGTGTTAAGTCTCTCCTCTTTTAATTTTCAATAGAAAAATGTTGTAAAACTACATATAAAGGTCTAAAAAGTATGATTAACTGCCCTAAAACTCGAGAATGGCCCACAAATGAGGAGTCATTTTACATTAAATATATATGGAAAATTGATCTAAAATAATTTGACTTTTCGTGTGTTTGGTTTCCCTACTTTTTATCATGCTGTGCTGCTCACCTAAAAAAATGATTTGATGGGGGGGGGGGGGTCAAAGCAAAGGGCGTCTGTTACCTCATGCATATGTTGGTAGGGTTCCAGTCCTTACATTTTCTTCTTTATTGGGTGGGAAGGGGGAATGCAAATCGGGGGGGGGGGGATAAATTAAAATTAGACAATATTTACGAAATATTAGAAGAAAAGGTAAAACAGTAGTGAAAAACGATTTTGCTAAAAAATAGAATTAGAAAAAGGTGGGTGATGTTGTTTATCCGAAAAATAAATAAACTGGTAAAGGAATTGACGTTTCTGCAAATTCCATAAATCGTCAAAACTCGGGAATTTTTTTGTCATTATGTTGTTTTGGTTCAATATTTGATTATGAAATGAAATTATAATTACTTGAGCATGGCAGAAAGTTTCAAGTTTAATCATCCTAAAGCAAGTAAGTTGGAGACGTCAATTAAAGCGTTCAGTCTTTCTTCCTCGTAAATGTTGCATTTTTAAAACGTTGTCTAATGTTTTAATTTCCTGTTTCATTATTATAAAATAACATTTCTCCGATTAAAACCTAAATTTTGGTTATTTCGATTCTTATTTAGAATTAAACCTAATTTTGGTAAAGGTGTAGTATCTTTCCAGTTCCACGCTCAAGAAATTCTTTAAAATTGCCACTAGTATATGGGGGTTTTTTGGGGGGAAGGGGGGGGGGCTGCTGAAAACGAAAGTAATGTTTAAAATTCCAGGAAACAAATAGTTGCTACGATATGAAGAAATAGTTTCGAAAAGGGGGGATCATTTTTCTATATTGATTTAACATAAAATGAGCACCTACTTTATGGTCACCTTTTGGGAGTGGAAGTAAAAAAAAAAACTTGGAGTTTTTGGGTGTGCTGAAAACGAATATCGCACTTTTATTAAATTCTTAGATGACTATTCTGCATTTGTACTCCTGAACCTTGTGCTAATTTATCTTCCTCCGAAAGAAAAATAGATTCTACCTATTTTTGCAAACAACCTAAAAGGGTTTGTGATAAAAGCAGGTAGCCATAAAACGAAAAAAAAAAAATTCAATATCTTATTTGGAAGGTAGGTCAGTTTCGCATACGGCACAATCACGTTGAGACACCGGTTCTCGATAGATCACCGAAGTTAAGCAACGTTTAGCCTGGCTAGTACCAGATGGGTGACCATTTGAAAAGGCTAGGCGCCGTATGTGCCTTCTGGAAAGATTGGGTGTGGGGCCAGCACCCTCACCCCAAAAAAAGGACTCCTCACTACTAAAGCATCTACAAAAATTGTGGATGGCTTATGCCCCTCCAGGGGCTCAAGGCTATGGATGAATGGATGGCTAGTTTCGCATATAAATTAACTGTAAAATGATCACTTGCTTCCAGATCAGATAGTGTTTTACAAACATATAACCAAATATAATTTTTGGATGGGTGGGAGATAGCAAATCTTGCGCATTTTTTTTTTTATTATGTTGAACAAAAAATGGCACGTGTTCTTGCAGCCAACCTTTGATGATCCTATTTCAATTTGTATTTTTAATAAAGCAAAGTTTATTTGTTTGATTCCCAAAATTTGGTCGTAACATGTGTATGCTACTGTAACATGTCTGTAGGGAAACACATGACTTACCTAACTAACACGTGTGCATAATTCAACGGGTCGGTCATGGAATGAAATGAATGAAGAAGAAAGAAACAAAAATGGCTACCTTATCTCTTTATATGCCTGCAATGTTATCACCTGATATGCAGATGAGATTCTCCTGGTTGGAGATAAAAGAGGGTTGATTTTTCAGAGAGACGTTCATTTTGAAGTTGAATTTTGAAGAAGTAAGTTCAATCAGCAGAAGTGCATTTGCAGTTGAGAGAAGGTGCATTATGTATACAGATGTTTGGAAGTTGGAAGTTTGGACAACAGTGTCAAACTTAACCAAGAAATTGATATGAAGGGCAGAAGAAATAACACTCGAGTTATTTAATTATAATGTCTATCATACAACTGTAACATATTTCATATGCGAGAAGTTCTTTGAAATTCAGTTGCCAGAATTCTTGAGAACTCTATTTCACCAAAAGAAAAATAAACGTCATAAAAACATGAACCAAAAATTAAGTATCAGATCAGGTCTTAGTGTTGTTTTATATGCCTAGGGAATTTTAGTTGGGTTTTCAGGCTTATTATAAAATTTCAGTCATCTACAGAGGATTTTCCCCTCTTCCGTTTACATGTCTTGAATTCAATCTTGATAAACTTGATAAAACTCCAGGTCTTTCCTGGCTGATTTTTATTGACCTTTACTGTTCGCGTCATGTCATTGGTTATTACTTCTACAACATGATCATGTCATTCGTTATTACTTCTACAACATGATGATGTTGTTGGTTATTACTTCTACAACATGATGATGTCGTTGGTTATTACTTCTACAACATGATGATGTCGTTGGTTATTACTTCTACAACATGATGATGTCGTTGGTTATTACTTCTACAACATGATGATGTCGTTGGTTATTACTTCTACAACATGATGATGTCGTTGGTTATTACTTCTACAACATGATGATGTCGTTGGTTATTACTTCTACAACATGATCATGTCGTTGGTTATTACTTCTACAACATGATGATGTCGTTGGTTATTACTTCTACAACATGATGATGTCGTTGGTTATTACTTCTACAACATGATGATGTCGTTGGTTATTACTTCTACAACATGATGATGTCGTTGGTTATTACTTCTACAACATGATGATGTCGTTGGTTATTACTTCTACAACATGATGATGTCGTTGGTTATTACTTCTACAACATGATGATGTCGTTGGTTATTACTTCTACAACATGATGATGTCGTTGGTTATTACTTCTACAACATGATGATGTCGTTGGTTATTACTTCTACAACATGATGATGTCGTTGGTTATTACTTCTACAACATGATGATGTCGTTGGTTATTACTTCTACAACATGATGATGTCGTTGGTTATTACTTCTACAACATGATCATGTCGTTGGTTATTACTTCTACAACATGATGATGTCGTTGGTTATTACTTCTACAACATGATGATGTCGTTGGTTATTACTTCTACAACATGATGATGTCGTTGGTTATTACTTCTACAACATGATGATGTCGTTGGTTATTACTTCTACAACATGATGATGTCGTTGGTTATTACTTCTACAACATGATGATGTCGTTGGTTATTACTTCTACAACATGATGATGTCGTTGGTTATTACTTCTACAACATGATGATGTCGTTGGTTATTACTTCTACAACATGATGATGTCGTTGGTTATTACTTCTACAACATGATGATGTCGTTGGTTATTACTTCTACAACATGATGATGTCGTTGGTTATTACTTCTACAACATGATGATGTCGTTGGTTATTACTTCTACAACATGATGATGTCGTTGGTTATTACTTCTACAACATGATGATGTCGTTGGTTATTACTTCTACAACATGATGATGTCGTTGGTTATTACTTCTACAACATGATGATGTCGTTGGTTATTACTTCTACAACATGATGATGTCGTTGGTTATTACTTCTACAACATGATGATGTCGTTGGTTATTACTTCTACAACATGATGATGTCGTTGGTTATTACTTCTACAACATGATGATGTCGTTGGTTATTACTTCTACAACATGATGATGTCGTTGGTTATTACTTCTACAACATGATGATGTCGTTGGTTATTACTTCTACAACATGATGATGTCGTTGGTTATTACTTCTACAACATGATGATGTCGTTGGTTATTACTTCTACAACATGATGATGTCGTTGGTTATTACTTCTACAACATGATGATGTCGTTGGTTATTACTTCTACAACATGATGATGTCGTTGGTTATTACTTCTACAACATGATGATGTCGTTGGTTATTACTTCTACAACATGATGATGTCGTTGGTTATTACTTCTACAACATGATGATGTCGTTGGTTATTACTTCTACAACATGATGATGTCGTTGGTTATTACTTCTACAACATGATGATGTCGTTGGTTATTACTTCTACAACATGATGATGTCGTTGGTTATTACTTCTACACATGATGATGTCGTTGGTTATTACTTCTACAACATGATGATGTCGTTGGTTATTACTTCTACAACATGATCATGTCGTTGGTTATTACTTCTACAACATGATCATGTCGCCAACAGTATCAACCATCACTCAAAAGCTTTGGAATAAGCGCTTAGGATGTGATGTAAATTTCCTTTCCTTGTCACATGGTTTTCTATTAGAATTCTTGGCCTTATCCTATATTTGTGGGTTTCTTAGGCTTGGCAGTATGTTGTACATCAACTAAATTAGAAAGCAAATCTTGTTAAAAACTTACTGATTGCTGAGATCACTCTGACTAGGTAATGGAAATGACATCTTTTTCCTTTGGCTGTGTTGATTTGTGGAAGGGAGATAACCCAATCCCATTTTGTCTTTAGCTACTGATTCTAATATAACTTAATACTTAAGCCTCTCTTCTAATACTCACAACTCTCTCTCTCAGCATTCCATTTCCTGCCTGATCTTTTCTGAATTCCAACTGCCACCAATTTGGGATTTTTCGATTCAACATATTGCAGCCTTTCTCTTGTTTTGATTATTTTGAATTCTTCTTTAAGGATGCTGAAGGGAAGATGCCACACATTGTTGTTACTTTAGAGTATTTTAGCACTTCAAGCCATCTTCTCGGCCAATTAATAATTGTTCTGTTCAATCTTTTCATAGTATGAATTGAAAAATCATAGAAGGGCAGTGGTCATGATATCCAGGACAATACTGTATGCTGAAAGGGGCATGCTTTAAAACTCTCTGGCGGCCCGGATTTATCTATCTTGGTCAATCACTCAAGATCTTTTATAGTTTGTCGGATTGGATTGTGGCTGCATCCTTAGGGTTGCTGTTGAAGATTTTGCTCAAGCTCTCAACAGGTTTTTCAGTGATGGTTGATATTTTTGCTTCTCTGATCAAAAAACTGGCTTTTTTCATGAGCTTGCTTTTCTTCAATACCAGTGACCTCAAGTTTACTTATTTGAAATTTATTCTGGCTCATGTCATATTCTCTTCAAGCCCATTCAAAACCCATCTACCTCTTACGACTGATGTCCTCGACATGATTAGATCATTTATGTAAGCTCTTGGGGAAGGGGGGGGGGTCTGACATACTTCTGAAGTAGATGGTGGACCTCGGCATCCCACCTCAGCTGCTTTAACCAGCATGTTTATGGCTAACAAGAAGCAGACAGTGTACAACTGGTAACGATAGCTTTTTCCAGCTTTTATCTTTCTGATGCTGTTGTTTCAGAAACTACTCTTTGTCAGAAATTTTTATAGTAGTTATTAGTTTAGAACTGTTGAAGACACATGATGTCTTTTAAGGGTTTATTTCATCAGTTTGCATGACATGGACCCATAGGCATTTGTGATGGCCAACAATGAAACTTATTTTCCTTTGACTCTCTTAAGAGTTGTGTTAAGATTCCTGTGTGTTCCAGGCAGATTGGTATACCAGTGACCTCGTCTTTCTGGATTGATGTATCAATGTAGCTATTCTTGAGAAGGAAATTCGAAAGGCATCTTGTTAATGGCCCAAAGAAGATGTCGCTCTTAGTAATAAGCAAATAAATATGGAATTGGCACAGCATCTTTGATGATTCTTCTTTTTGAAAAATTTGTGTGCACCATTTGTACACCAATGTAAAATACCTCACTCTGACCGGGTGCTGAGGTAGATCTCGATTCTCTCGTAACTTCTTGAATAACTCCCTAGATAGGAAGTCTTGTCTCAAATAGGTGAACTGGTGGTTGGTGAAGAATCAAAAGATTGTTTGCATCAAATGCTTGTTCCTTTTCAAGCTCTAACATGGAATTACAGAGAAGTGTTCATTTCTCCTTTCAATGCTTCCAATTGCTCACTGCACTTCTAAGAATATCTTTGTGAAGTCAAAAGGGTTCCTCAGAAAATTGTCTCTTTTCTTTGACCTTTCTTTCCTTCTCCTTTTATGCCACTCACCTCAGGATTTTTAAAATTTTGCTGAGTATTTCCCACGTTTACATGACTGATGTTCCTCTCTAGCTGCAGTTTTAAAGAGTTTTTTAAAAGACTTTATTTCCTTTCTCATTTCTTTGATTTTATTTGCCCTATGTTTGCCAATATAGGGTGTCTTTGGCTGTTATGGTTCAATGTAACCTGATCTCTCTGCCACCATGTTATTTTTGCCATAAATTTTAGTCATTTGTCTATATATCTCTGAGTTGATGTCTTGCCAGGCTTCCTTGTTGTTCGCTGGGCCCACTTTATCTTCTTTTGTGATTCTGTGCCCTGATTGGGGAGGGCTGTAGTTTGGAAGGACTGGCCCTTGGGATGTGATTTCTCTTCTCGTACCAACTCTGTTATATTAGAACTTATACCTGCATATTATTCTTGGTTTCCTTCCTTAAGATATTTCAATTGATTGTGGTGAATTTTTAAGCTGCTTTGATTTTGTGTGTGTTTCTGCATCTTTACCTATTTGTTGTCGATAGAGTAGTTTCGTCCATTTCCGTTAAATCCATCCTGTTGGGGATCTCTTCCACCCCCTTCTTCAGATATATATATATATATATATATATATATATATATACAAAATATAAACAAAAGTGATATAATTCAGGGATGAGAACAAGAGATTTTAGAACTCATCATTTTCTCAAGCAACCCTCAGATACATGTTTCACTCGAACAAAATAAATTGGATATAAAATTCATCATTCAATTTTGTAAATAAATGTTGAAAATTTGAAAGTGTTTTAAAGTGAACATTTAAATACATTTCTTTTTTTCTTGCCTACAGGCTATCAGATAATTGAAACTTGGAATAGCAAACAAGGTGACTTCACACTTCAAAATAAAAGGTAAATTAATCTCTAACTTTGTTTTGTATTTGTAAGTATCTCAAACCAAAGTTTTTTGTTTTTTTTTTCTATTTGGTCTAGACACTTTTTATACGTCTACATAGATAAACAATGATACAAAATTCATGTCAGTAGCCACCAAATTATGACAGTTAAATTTAATGACAATGTTTTAGTGGGGTATAACTATGTAAAAATCAAGAGTTGAGTCAAACATGCCTGGCCATCTTCTAACTCAATACCAAAAATATTTGGAACCTTGTACTATGCCTAGGATCTCCAAACTACAGTCCACGGGCTAAATCTGGCCTGCTAAAGTTTTTAATCTGGCCCATGGAGCTTTTATAGAAAATTTAAAAAAATATATATATTCAGAAAAAAAAATTTTAAATGAAAATATGTAGAAAATAGTGTGATCGTTTTTCTTTTTGTTCAGAAAATGATTAAAAGAATGAGGTTTTGGAAAACAAATTTCACTAAAAAGCAAAATTAATGAACAATATAAAACACGTCCAGGACATATTTTTAATTTTGCCTGTGTCGCTTTAAAAATTCAGCAAAATTTGTGAAACCCCTGTACTATATAAGTCTATAGTATATATGGTGAGTTACAGTAAACAGATGTTTTTAAAAAAAAGCAATTCAAAATCAATACCTCACTAAAACATCCATTTCCTGTGACTCATCCTGTTTATTTATATATATATACATATATATATATATATATATATATATATATATATATATATATAAAGAATTACAAAGATAAATATAAATATTTTAAAATTGGAACTTCTCAATACAATAAAATGTTCAACATACACTAGTTTCTTACATTTTTTTAATATATTTTCAAATTCATACTAACCAGTGATGCATTTATCCTAATGTTTATCTTCTGATGAAAAGAGCTTATCTTTAAAAATCCATGGGTTAAGGATTTTCCATTATTATAATTTTTTGTTTAAATTTTTCACGGCTCAATAAATATTGTAACTTGTTCAATTTTACTTTACATCATCTATTTTTCCTATCTTTTATATTTTTATATGTGTAAATATTAGTTAGACCACACTGTAAGACCACTCAAGATTTATTAGCTGTTAATCTATAGACATAAAAGCTAACTGACCATGACAGCCCACCATCTGGAATGAGCATAACTTTTGTAGAATCTCCAGTGATTCACAATCACAGTAGGAAACCTTACCTAAAAGAGACAACCACTTTAACAAGTGGAGAAATCACACTTTGACTGATTAAATCCGAAGCTAGATATTTTTTTACATCACAATTGTATATGCACCTTATAAAACGTGCATCATCATGGGTGCTGTTTTACAATTTTTCATTGTGCTGAGGGAGACGACTAATGCTTAAAATACATTACCATAACATTAACTTTTTAATTAAAAAAAAATTGTCGCAAAAAATGTAGAAAAATTTGCCGCAGCTTCTTTTTTAAATGTTTACATTTAATGAAAATATCTTTGGTTCATTGTTGTAAATTATGAGATAAAAACGGAAACGATTCTCTTAATAGTCGCATAAAAACTACATTTTGTATTCTTAATGTTATCAACTTTGTTAGATTAAAAAAAAAAATTTGTCGCAGCTTTCTTTTTTAATGTTTTGATTTTTATAAAAAAGTATCGTCCATTTGAATGTCCTGAATTGTGAGATGAAAAAATGAACGAATCTCTTAGTAAAAGAGAGTTGCCTTGATCAGCACAATGACAAATTGTAAAACCGTGCCACATCATACATTTTTACTCCGAACCAACATTGCTGGTCGATTTTCATTTGAAAATTGTAAAGCTAAAGAATTATCCTTCAAATAATATAAAGCTGGTGCTTCCAGATCAGGCTGTCTGAAGATATCAGCTTCCTGATTTAAGGTCCTGGATATGACCTTAAACTATATCCAGTGGTGAGGCCCTAGCTTGCGGGCTTTGGGGAGCATGGAGCCACCCTTTAATTACCATTGCTCTCAGGTCCACTCTGACCCGGAGTGGTAGTACCTGTTAGGGTCCCAACTATGGGTTAAATAGAAACAACAAATATATTCTATTAAACTTTTTCTTCAAAATCTTTGGATTCGGCATTAAATAACCCGAAAAGGGTTGATATGCCGTAAAACAGAAACAACCAACCAACCAATCCTGATTTAAATGCACCAAACGTTGATGTTTTTTTCCTTTAACTTTTCAAAATTCAATCATATTCTGCACACCCAATAACAAAATATAATTTTTCGCTAAAGAAAAAAAAAACTAAACACCATAAATAAATATTTAAAGCTATGCAGAACTTGTAGCATAAAAACTTTTACCAAAACGATTGAACCCAAAAAAGGGTTGATATGCGATAAAACAAAACAATCAAACTAAACACGTAACAAGTAAATATTTAAAGAATTTTATGCATAAAACTTTTTTTTCTTCCAAAATTACCAGATTCAGGATTAAATAACCAGAGAAGAGTTGATATGCTATAAAACAAAACAACCAAACCAAACACCATGAATAAATATTTGGAAATATAAACAACTCAAAAAATAAAAACTTCTTTCCAAAATCACTGGATTTGGCATTAAATGACCCAAAAAGGGTTGATATGCCATAAAATAAAAAAAAAGACAATAGAAAACATTTTGACGATGTGTTTTCATTTGTGTTCTGCGTTTTTAAATTTAGAAGCAATAAAATGTCTGAATTATGCCTTAGTCATTCTATTTCATTTTCTATAGAAATCTCCATGAGATTTGCCATCAACATAATTTTAGAGTTGTTTTGCGAAATAAAAGAAATCAATGGTTTATTTTCTATTAAACAATTCTTTATTTCTATTTGTAGATTTCATTCCCCAGATGTGCAATATTTAATGACAGAAAACTAAAAGCTAACCATGGCTGCACAGAAGTAAGTATGAATATTTTAAGTTATTCCTTTTTTTAAAGTTATTCCTTTTTTTAAAGTTATTCCTTTTTTTTAAATTATTCCTTTTTTAAAGTTATTCCTTTTTTAAAGTTATTCCTTTTTTAAAGTTATTCCTTTTTTTTAAATTATTTCTTTTTTAAAGTTATTCCTTTTTTTAAAATTATTCCTTTTTTAAAGTTATTCCTTTTTTAAAGTTATTCCTTTTTTTTAAATTATTCCTTTTTTAAAGTTATTCCTTTTTTAAAGTTATTCCTTTTTTAAAGTTATTCCTTTTTTAAAGTTATTCCTTTTTTTAAAGTTATTCCTTTTTTAAAGTTATTCCTTTTTTAAAGTTATTCCTTTTTTTAAAGTTATTCCTTTTTTAAAGTTATTCCTTTTTTTAAAGTTATTCCTTTTTTTAAAGTTATTCCTTTTTTAAAGTTATTCATTTTTTTAAAGTTATTCCTTTTTTAAAGTTATTCCTTTTTTAAAGTTATTCCTTTTTTAAAGTTATTCCTTTTTTTAAAGTTATTCCTTTTTTTAAAGTTATTCCTTTTTTAAAGTTATTCCTTTTTTAAAGTTATTCCTTTTTTAAAGTTATTCCTTTTTTTAAAGTTATTCCTTTTTTAAAGTTATTCCTTTTTTTAAAGTTATTCCTTTTTTAAAGTTATTCCTTTTTTTAAAGTTATTCCTTTTTTAAGTTATTCCTTTTTTAAGTTATTCCTTTTTTAAAGTTATTCCTTTTTTAAAGTTATTCCTTTTTTTTAAATTATTCCTTTTTTAAAGTTATTCCTTTTTTAAAGTTATTCCTTTTTTAAAGTTATTCCTTTTTTTAAAGTTATTCCTTTTTTTAAAGTTATTCCTTTTTTTAAAGTTATTCCTTTTTTAAGTTATTCCTTTTTTAAGTTATTCCTTTTTTTAAAGTTATTCCTTTTTTTAAAGTTATTCCTTTTTTTAATTTATTCTTTTTTAAGTTATTCTTTTAAGTTATTCTTTTAAGTTATTCTTTTTTTAAGTTATTCCTTTTTTAAAAGTTATTCCCTTTTTTGAAGTTATTCCCTTTTTTAAAAAGTTATTCCCTTTTTTAAAGTTCTTTCTTTTTTATAAGTTATTCCTTTTTTTTAATTCTGTTTTTCAAATCATCTTAATATTATTTTATTACATTTTTTAGGCAAGTGACATTAAAGAAATATCTTCGGGTTCTACTTGACCGACGTAAGTAGATATACAATTTTTTTATATCTCATCCTTTTTACAGGAATTATAGCATTTTCATTTTATCCTCACCATTCTCTGGTGCTCCCAGCTCAGGCTGTCTAAAGATACCGGCTTCCTGGCTTAAATGCACAAAAAATTGAGGGGTTTTTTTTTTTGGTGTTTTTTTTTCTTTCTTTTTCTACAAAACTCCATCATTATCTCCAAAGTCGACTTTCTTTCCCTTTCTTTCTCTCTTTTCTTTGGCTCAGTCAATAGGATATTAGAATATGCAAACTGGTCCCCTACAGAAAGTAAAAGTCCCTCAAGAAATATAAAAACAGTTTTGGGTCAAATTCATTTTCTGAACCGGATTTGGCGTATATAATCTCCAAACTGTATTCAGTATAGGGTCTTTTATGTTTATTAATTGTTAATAGTTTTATTCATTTATTTTTTTAATTTCACCTTCTTTGCCCTCCCCTCACCTCGGAAACCCAGCAGTGGGAAATGTTGGGGAAAATCCATTCGCTGTATTATCCCAGCAATACAAGGAAGGTATACTCATGCTAGTAAGTGACTGTTATTCAGGTTCCACTTTCTTTTCCCAGCTCATTTTTGATGAACACGTCAATTGTAATCCTTATCTGTAACAACTTTTGTCTTACTAATAGATTGGACCTTCCCACTTTCTTCTAATACTTGCTCTATCTTTTGCTTGTAGTTTAGAGTTGGATGAGTTTTATGCATCATCTGATGGGTTATGTTGTTGTAGGTAGATGGGTTTTATACAGGTAAATATTACGATGAAATGACTAGTTGATTGATCAGGAAGAGCCTCTCCTATCATCCGTCTACCTCAACTAAAGGCCAAAGTAATGTCATGAGGGGCCAGGTCTTCTTTGTACCCAAGTCATGGTCTGCTCAACCACCAAGATCCCGTTCCAAGGTATTGCAGATTGCCATCCATGGCAATCATCAAATTATCTCCATTTATTATTGAAAAATGATGAGATCTTTTATAAAAATTAATATTATTTAGTTTATTCAAACTGAATATTGAACAAACCTCTTCGGGCTTGGAAAAAATGATGCGGAGGTTAGCTGACAACCTTACTCAGAACAGTGAAACATGATGCTATGATGATGGACTTCACTGCTGGAATCATCATAGGCTAATATTTATATCTGCTACTGCAATGGATAATTGTTCCAGGTTAGCATTCGTTTAGGATGCGGCAAATTCTCTGGATGGGGCTGGCTCAACCACTCCGGTGTGAATGCCAAAACAAGTAAAATTACAAATAATTAAATCCTTTGGACTAAATAATAACTTGTTTATTATTTTCTGTTAACAAAAAAAGCAGCTTAACCCTTTATGCCCTGGTTGAACCAATTTATTCAGACATAAATGAATATGATGGCATAAAAAAATGTGGGAATTGATTCAAACACGCCTTGTACATATTAGTTCAGTAACTGAGTAGATGCCAGATAACTCCAGATTGCTACTGTCATTGCTTACATTCAGTATGTTACCATCTAAAATTAACAATAAATATTTTTTAATCATCTACATCATAATTCAGGTCATAAAGGGTTAATTACTATATCCACCACCCCCCTATTACATATTTGCTTGTTAAGTAATATTATCAGCACAAACAATAGCATCAATAACAAAAAAGTATATACTGCTTGAAATAAATTTGCAATATTCAAAACATTAGAAACAAATGCAGACAATATTGCGTAGAAGTTAACGATTCGTTAGCTTTAGCTGTTCATTAAAGGAAGCTTTTTTTCTGTCCTCTTCACCTTTTAATCGGCTTTATCTTCATTTTCATTATAAGACTGATTGGAACTGGTTTTGTCGCGGCAGCAACATCCAATGAGTGCGAGTGTAGTTGGCTGGAATGAAAATGAATCATCCTGGTTGGTTGACAAGTTGGATGACCAACTTCCGCAGAACTGACAGAAATAATATTTTACTCATAGGAAAAAGTTTCCAAGTTAAAATTTTTATTGTCGATCAAAAAATGACTTGGAGAAGTAAATCATTTTTTTTTTTCTTCCCTCCCCCCTCCCTGGTACTCCACCTGCTCTGTCAGTTGGGAAGTGATTTCAACATTTTTAGCCATCATAATAGATGAAATTCTTTTATTAAAAGTCATTCCTTACAGCAAAAAAAAAAAAAAAAATGATTTTGACAAACATACTAGATGTACAATTTTCTCTTTTCATTCATATCTCGTAAAATATGAAAAGAATTATTTTGTAGCAGTTTCATTTTTGATAGATTATTTTCAATGTGAATTAATGTTTCGATCCAAAGTGATTCATCTATTATCCAATGAATACGCTTTGCATGAAATGCACTTCTGTTAGATTACTTACAAATTTTTAGGTTCGTCTCCAGAATTCCTCTTATATATATTTAAAAAAAAAATAAATAAATAAATAAAGTTTGTATAATGTACATAACCTTGACAAAGCAAAAATATATTCCAAAAATAATGTAAATTGATCAGATAGCTTTATTTTTTATAAAGAAAATTATTTTGTAAGCGATTAATGGGAATCCACAGGCATTACAATGTAAATCTAGTAAGTATGAACTATTATCTTTTATTTCTTGATATTTATTTTTTTTTTTTCAAAATATTGGCTGTGATATCACTTCGGAAATCATTAATTTTTTTTTTTTTTTTTTTTTTTTTTCATAAAAATAAAACTACTTGATCAATTTATGTGGCTTTGGGAATGTGATATTTTCGTTTTATCACAGGTACACACATTGTACATACTTTTCTTTATTTTAGTTTTATTAATATAGGGGAAATTCTAGACAAGAACCATTTTTTTTCTTTGCATTTAAGTTGAATTTAAGATGTCAACCCAAGCCAACATGAAATGTGGCCCTGTCCAAATTAGATCAACAAAGAATCCTTATTTAACATTTGATATCAAATCTTTTCTTGATCGCTTTCTTTTGTTCGTTGAGCCCAGAAAATGTGGACTGCAATTAATCAAATATGTTAGAATGGATTTTGTCATTAATTTTCGTTTTGACCAAATTTCTTTATTCTATACTGATGACCCCGATGTGATGTACGAGTCGCTTGCCTGTACGTTACTATTTCTGTTCCAATTTGAACTAACCCATTCTGCTTGATTAGATATGAAATAAAACATAAAAAGGGCTGCATATTCAAATACAAGTCTAATAATTATATCTTTTTCAACTGCTTTCACACACCTGCACACATCTTTAAATTTTTCCTTTAATTTTTGTCCGTCTTCATCTCTCTATCCTCCACATCGTACTCTTTCTCTTCTCCCGTCCCATGAACGGCAACAGAGGAAGCAATCTGGCCCCGACCAACTCAAGGGAGAACCGTACAACAGAGTGGCAAAGTTTCCAACTCCATCACTTCTTCCGGTCTAAAGGATTCAACATCTTCCGATGATTTTTGCAGTACAACAGGTAGGAGTGCCGATCTCCTACCTCAACGTTGCATGGGCATGTTCTCCATTAAACCGTGGAAACTCCTACCTCAAGTATTTGCATGCATTGTTTGGGTTTTTTTTGTTTCGTTTGGTTATTTTGTTATATATTGTTATTTCTTGTTTTGTAAATAACGTCTAATGATGTTGGAGTAACACTTACTGACGATGTTCTTTGTTTTTATGGTCTTCTTTATTAGAGAAGACCAACTTATGAGAGAATAACGTTTTTTTTTTTTTTTTTTTCAAAATGTTTGAATTTCAGATATCAAAAAAAGAAAATATGTTCAATTTGTTTTACTAACATTCTTATGCAATTAGCTTTTCTTTAATTTTGTATTTTACATTTTTCAATGTTAAACTAAAAGTCAACATAATTTTGTTTTGTAAATACCATTTTCGAAAGAGAAATTGTTTATAATTTTTTTTAATCCATTATTAATTGAGATTTTATATCTATCTGAAGTGGAACTATACTTCTATTACCAATCTTTTAATCTAAGCTATTATGATGATTTGGTATTGCTATGAGCTAGGAGAGACAAGAATCGGGTGTTTTCATAACAGAAAAAAAGTATATAAAATGATGTCAGCTGTATATTACAACCTTTGTAGTATGTTGTCTGATTCAAGATAAGCTTCTCATTATATCCCCAAGCGATGCATATGGATGGCAAGAACAACAAGATAGATGGTTAAATGCAGATTTATATGTAAGATGTTATTATGATAAGGGATTCAGTCTTTATGTAATTTCTGCCAACATATCTCAATGGACCAAGGCATGGGGGAATAAAAGAAATACAATTGTGATATCATAAGAACTGAATGAACGACCCCAAAAAAAGAAAACATTATGAGTCAATGTTATTATAAAGTCTAATTGACTGTCAAATAGGGAGGGGACTTGGAGATTGAGGTTGGATAAAAGAAAATGTAAGATTCTTAGCTGTATGAAACAACCAATGGTAATAAAATAAAATATCAAACAAAAAAAAATACATCCAGTCCTGAACATCTCCGAATGATCGGAAGATGATGCTATGGTCCATATATTGTTCAATCTTTTTTTCCCATTATTTCCATCTCACTCCACTTCTTTTTTTTTCTTTTTCTTTTTCTTTTATACTTGTATTTTCTCTCTCATTTAACTGTTCATCTTAGTTTTTTCCTCATGCGAATTACTCTCAGTCTTTAGGTGGAATGTTAACAATTCGTTATAGCCTTTTTGTGAATCCTTCATTCACATAACATAAACACTTCATTAGTTTTAATCTTTTTCTCATGATTTAAGCAAGTGTATGAAATTGTATTATGAGGATTTCATAATCCTTCACCTGGACTGAAACAAAACATATCTCACCATATCCATTTTGGTTCCTTCGCAGCACAGGATAATTTGAAATCAGTCTCCTCTTTTGGGGCATGGTGTAAATTGATGGCATGTGGGTTGATATGCTGCGGATTCACTCCATAGCCTAGCTAATGGGACACAGTGTTTCAAGTATCTATTCTAAGCACCAGCTATGCTTAGAATGATTTTTGAAAAACTTTTGGCGCCTCATGGTCTTTGCTTTTTTCACTAAAAATGTTTCATTTTTGTCTTTTTAAGTTAACCACTTAGCCTTTGTCATTGTACCTATTTACTATGCCTCCCCACGGGACAGAGTTAGACACCAGGGTCGTTTTTTAACGTGGAGAAAAGGTACAAAAATAAAAATTGTCTCAGTCGTGAAGGATTTCTCCTCCACCGAAAGAGAACAAGAAATAGAAGTGCAGCATCTGAAGAACAGATACTACACTTTGATCTTGTCCCGAAGGCCAAGTTAGCCTTTGTCATTGTATTTGATTTTGCTTTTTGCTATGTGACTTCATGTTTCTCCTTCCTTTTATTTTTAAAGGGAGAGTGCAAGAGAGAGGAAGAGATGGATAGGGTGTTCTGTCTAGCTGACTTTCACCCGCATGGACATATAGACAGTTAAATACATTGCTCGTGGGCGGAGGAGGAGTGGGGGATCAGGTAGCTGTCTGGTAACTCAAATTGAGGAAGCTATCGATGTGCTATGGCCCTGCTATGATTTCCCATTAAAGTATCTATTTAAAAGTTGAAAGTGTATTATTACTTCTATTAATAACAGAAATTTGGTATCTCTCTAAAGTCAAAACTATATTATTACTGGGAGATGTATTAGGTGTTGCCTACTATTAAACATAGTATTAAATTCTTTCAAAAAAAAAAAAATGAATACAATAAAAACGGAAAGAAACTGAGACATGTGCATGTGAGTATTATGGGGGGGGGGGTCTAAACAGTTCACTTCTTGTAAGTAAAAAAAAAAAAAAAAAAATACTTGAGCTGAGATCAAAACCAAAATCTAAAGACAATGAGTCAAGTATGATAACCATTAGGCCAGCGATCTTTAAAATGTGTTTTCAAACCTGCTTATTCTTAACATAAGTAATATATCATGTGAATGGTTTGAATATTAAAAATAAAATCAAAATCAATACATTTTTCTGAAATTGCATGGTATTATTATTTCCGGTAGTGTCAATACAAGAGTTATGTCCCTTTATCACAAAACTTCAAGAAATAAAATGGAAGTGACTTTTCCTGTTGTCAATTACTAAGTTTTTTGCTTGATTGTATTATTGTTTATTTATCAAATTTTGTTTTGAAAACTTGAATTTTGTCTGGAGAAGTCCTTGAAAAATGAACATTGAAAATCTGTATGATCCTTGTATAACTTCTTAGGATTGTCACATCATTTATTTTGATGAGTTTTGTAGCTTTGAAAACTGTACAATGTTCTTACTTGATTGGAAGGAGTAATCAACAAAAATGGAGAACAAAATGTTAATTATAATAAAGAGCAAAATAAATGGAAAGACAAAGATTAGTCAGACATTACTGAACTCCAAAGTATGACTCACTCTACATTCAAACAAATGAAAAATCAAATCAAATGAAATCCAAAGCAAAAAACATGTTCAAACCAGACACCACCCCAAACAAAACCAATTCGCTTCCTCTTTTGAAATTGGCATTCACAAATATCCATGGACTTAGAAGTAACCTAGATGATGTAGAATCTTTTCTTTTAGTAAACTTTCCAGATATCCTAGCATCAAGTGAAACCAATATATGCTCTTCAATCCCCTCTACAAATAGACAAAAGTTTATAGAAGCTAGAAACAACTGCAAGATATATAAAAACATTTCCTTGTGCTAGAACGTTTATTTCTTAAATTCTACTCAAATTATGCAGAATGTAAAAACTATGCATAAATAGAATTAAGCATAATAGTTAAATGAAACAATCATCTAATAAGAAAACAAAAAATGAATAATTAATTAATGAATGTTTGCTTTTCAAAACAATATGCAAATTAGTTAACTTTCATGTAGTTACTCACATGTCCATGACTGAGTATATTAAGATGTTTGTTTTAATTTTTAAATAGAAAAAGTAGGCTTTTAATGCCAATGTCAGACTGAGAAAAAATAATCAATTTTATAAGTATAATAGACAGTTTATTACTAATGGAGATTTTGTATCTGCCTGTTTAAAGCCGAAACTATATTTCTATTTTTATTACTAATGGAGATTTTGAATCTATACATTTGAAACCAAAACCATTCTACTTGTATTAATAATCTCCTTAGCTGTTATGGAGATTTTGAATCTGTCTGAAGCTGTAACTGTACTTCTATTTTTATTACTAATATTCTTATCAATTACTTTTCTTTTTTTTTTTTATTTTCTTCCTTTGAAGATTGTAACGATGGGTATGGGGCAGTCAAACCAGCTGCCAACATTGTCCTGCTTTTTATTGAAACCAGCTGAGAGATCTTTTTAGTATCCTCGCTGTTCTCTTAAGTGCAATTGTCTGAATCTCTTTTGCACTTGGTTCACCAGGAATATTAGTTAGGTAGGACTTCAGGTTCTTCTTCATAAGCCTTGTAGCAGCTATAATAACTGATATGATTGATATCTCCGTAAGATTCCAGTTTCTTTTCATATCATACATGAGACCTTGATATTTGGTCTGTTTCTTCCTTTCAGCTCTGTTCAGACCTCCATCATTAGGGACATTCACCTCAACCAAGGTTTAATATGAGATTTCGTACGTTTGAAGTAACTATACTATTATTACTTCTATTTGTTTTGAGATTGTACTACGTTTTAATATTCAATTCTGTTTACTGTGCTATTTTAGACTATCTTTCAGAGAATGGGATAATGTAGTATATTTTCTGTTGCTATGAACCCTACTCCCAGGAATTACCTACTTTTTTATATGGGAGCCGGCGCTATAATATGGTATCTGTTCTGCTGCTATAAACCCATCCTTCCAGGAATTGCCTCCTCATTTTGTTTAGAAGAGTGGAAGATAGTGTTGTAATGATTTTCCTCAAAATTATGCTAATGTTAAAATACTTTCATTTTGTTTTTGTTGTTTTTTTTATTTGTTTGATGTTTTTTTATGTTCATGTTATATCTTTTCCATCCTCCAAAAGGCTGATCGTTACTGTCAACTGTTGATTGATTTTAGAAATGTTTTAGATAAAATCTTGAAACCATATATATATATATATATATATATATATATATATATATTTGAAAAGGTAAGAAAAGAACAAAAGTCTTGTTTTGTTGATATTGTATTTTTAAAAAAATGTTTAAATATTATTTTGGTGTTGTTCTTGATGAAATATTTTACCAAATGTGAATTTTATATTTTTAACTTATTTTTTTTATTTTTTTTTTTTTTTATGTATTTTTAATTATTTTTTAAATTTTATTTTGCTTGTATCTTTTTTGTTATTTTTTTTTTGTTGTCATTAAATTGAATTGGAACATTTTTATTTTTACTAAAAAGATTTACGGAAAAATTAAAATTCATCTGGTATTTTGTATTGTTTGAATTATTCAAACTACTGTTTTCATCGCGGACATTCTTACATTTCTGCTGGCGTAACCTCCAAATTTCAGGAATATTTAGTCAAACTTGGATCATAGGCACAATGGATAAAGGTGCTAAGTATAATAAGTACTAAGTGACAGTCTTTTGAAGGTCCATTCCTTGGTACAGTCGATACTATGGATGCAATTACGAATTACTTAAGATTTGTTACTCAGTTATAGCTGAAGAAATGTAAGTAAGCTACACCTGCCTCCCGGAGATTAAATAAAGGGTTCTGTCTGAAATTTTGTGCAGATTCCCAAGTTTGAAAAGGCACCCTTGAAGAAGGTCAGAAGTTACATCAGTAGAAGTGTAAGAATAATCTATAAGATGAGATCAGTAGTGTACATAAATCTTCAGCTCAAAAATTCAGAAATGTGAATGCTTCCTCATTATTATAGCAAAATTCAAAATATTGGTTTTCGAATAAAACCAGTGATATCTACTTAATTGTCATGTCATATAGTAATGGACATATCCAAAAATTACAAAAAACGATAAAACAGAAAATTAATTTTTGATAAATAGTTTTCAAAGACAATTAGCAAAAATTTAGTTTTGCTAAAAAAAAAAAAAAGAAACCAGAGAGTTCAAATCATAACAAGGAAGTAATTATTTTCTCAAAGCTTTGCAGATCTCAGATCAGTTAAGTAAAACTCAGTTTTCACTAATTGTCTTCGAAAACTGTTTTCATTAATAATTAAGTTTCTACCTTGTTTTTTATAATTTTCTGATATGTTCATTACTGTGATGTGATAATTAAGTATATACCCTTAGTTTTGCTATTATAACAAAGAAATGCTGATCTGATATTCAATGTTTTTTTGGTTTTTTGAGATTGATGAAACCAATATGCTAAAAATGATCCCCAAAAATATTTTAACACCATTTGTTTTGCAAGTCAATATTTAATACCGTTATTGATTTTTATAATTAAACCAGAGCCGCTGACAGAGAAATTTTACATTGAAAAATAGACAAACTTTTTTATATCAATAAAACCAATTTTAAACGATAAACCATTTTCATCAAACTCAGTTTCATCTCAATAGTCATTACTAGTTTACAGCTGTTTCCAAGATGTTTATTTTTAGTTATATAATGGAAAATAGACATTGTCTCATAACAGCTGTAAACAACTCTGATACCATTGTGCATACTTTTGGAATATAATTTGAAAATAATTATTTTTAAAAATGTGTGTGTATATAATATATATATGCTATCTTCTATTAGCAATAAATGTATGTATGCACGTATTATAAGTTTGTTGAAAAACAAAGCACCAGTATAACTCCAATGACTCCGGCAATCTTACTTATAATTTATAGTTAGGACAATCAACCAATCAGAAGCTTCAAATGTAATAACATCTATATATAAATATCGAATTTTGAATTCAATTTAGTTCACTATCAACCTCTGTTTTGAAACAACTGAATCATGACTGCATTGATTCTTCACCGCCATCTTTGTTACTAAGAATTACTCAACACTAGAGATCGTGACTGCACTGATTCTTCACCAATTTGATTTACTACCACCATCTTTGTTCAACATAATGTCTCAACACTTGGCATATTAATATATGGATATATTATTATTTAGCAATTAATTATTTTAACAAAGTGCCAGTTTGGGGGGGGATAACTGGAAGTGTTTTTTTTTTTTTAAGAACTTAATATGGGAACAACCTTTAATTTGAAAATTTCAGATTTATATTAAATATAATTCATATTCATTGGATACCAATAAAGCAAAATTCCTTGAATTTCAAATCCTTCTTATGACTCCTTAAGTTTAAACTTTAACTTTTAGTCATTTTCTTGAATCAAAATCATGTAATAAGGATTCTAGACATAAGGTTTAATAACATTATATCTTAATTTTAATCTTTCTGATGGGAAATAAAAGTAGTGCAAAGCTGTTTTTTTTTGGGGGGGGGGTATTTTTCTCGTAGTATAAATATTCACATTGATGGAATGTAGTTAAAAGCTGTTCATCCCAAAAATTTGTATCGAATTAAAGATTTTTTTTTCTTTTTTTATTTTCTTTGTTTCCCTCCAAATCAGAACCAGCAACCTCATCGCCATCCGTCTCATATGATAAAAATGGAAAAGCTGCAGCTACATTGATTCCAACAACTTCTCGGTCATCTTTGGCTGCTGAAGATGGAAGGTCCTACAATTCTCCTAAAAAAAGCGAGACAAAGAATATGTTCCGGCTTGTCAGAAAAAATTTGGATGACGAGAAAATACCTGGAATTAAAAGAGCACGAAGCTCCGAATCATCTCCTGAAAAATCCTGTGAGTAATTGATTGTTATATATATATATATATATATATAATTAGTCTGACCAATTAGGAATGTTAGAAGATGCTGTATGTACCATGCTGGGATGTAGAAATTTCCAGGTTGGTATCTGGAGACACATTTAATCCACTGGGACAGATGCACCCTCAGACTTCATTAAGACATGCATCTAGGAAAAGGAACACAAAATATGAGGTCTACTGTCTGCTTTGTCTTGTGGCAGATATTGCACTGACTGAGATTAGTAGTTGTACCAAAAAGTGTGGTTGGTCCTGCACAAAGCTGTCACCACTGTAAACATTAGCTGGATGGATTGCCAAAAGACTTAGTTGTTGTGGCCAACCTCATGTATCAAAATCAACAGGAGTATCATCATATATACATATATTGTTTTTAAAATATGATTATCCACGTTTCGTCGTCTTCAACTTATCAGAGTGGCTGAATCTAGCGAGATTCGAAATCAAGACCCCATGAAAAGCCTAAACCTCTTTCACTTGGCTATCTTGCACAACTACTGAATATAGGCTTCTTATCATGGGATCCCGATTTCGAATCTCGCTAGATTCAGCCACTCTGGTGAGTTGTAGATGACAAAACACGTGTCAGTGGATAATTATATTTTAAAAACAATACATATGCCGCTCCCTTCCTGAGGTTACCAAATTGGTCAAAGGAAAAATTATTCTCAACTCGCACTTAGGTAAAAATACATTTTCGTATATATAATTGAATTCATTAAAAAAGTATCACTGACAAAAACAAATAAACAACATATATATATATATATATATATATATATATATATATGTATATGTTAAGACAATTTCATGTTCCTATGTACATTATCACTCTCTACCCCTATTTTCCAAAGATGGAATCTCCTGATTGTGAAAAATGCAATGCAAAAAAAATGTAATTTATAAATTTTTATCTGATGTTGCCATTCGTCAAATATGAAATTCAAATTAAAATACACTTTCTTGGCTATTGGGTTAAGATAAAAGTGTAGTATCTGCTCTGTCCAAAAATGGTACAATGATATCATAAGGTTTGCAATCATGCTGGACATCCATAGAATGGAAATATTTTAAGCACAGCAGCAATATACATCAAATAAATTTCCATGAGTTTCACTAGTATAAATGAATGTTAATGTATGTGTGTGCTCTACAGAAGAAAGGTTAGAGAATCTACATTAAAGCTAAAAAGTGTCTTTATGTCTTAAATTTTCTTTTTAACTATCTGGCAAATATACTTGGTGAACCAAGTGCAAAAGAGATACAAACAAGTGTACTTAAAGGAATGATTAGAATCTTAAAAAGATCTCTCAGTTGGAATGTATGAGATAGTGGGTGAATGTCTGGCATCCGGTAGGATGCCCCAATCCCAGCTAGAACAAAATGATTAGAAAATTGAAAAAAAAAAAGTTTAATTTACTAGACTAGACACTGTCCTCGAGTGTCTTCAGTCTCTCTGTATTTTTCACTAAACCCTGACCAAATATTCAAAATGACATAAGTATTTGAAGCCCAAATAAGATCACCTTGTCACGACTATAGATTGTGGATACACAAACCAACCAGTTGAAATCTTGTCATGGAATCCAGCTACATTTAAAAAAAAAAAGAGTACTATAAAAATAAACTATAACATTGGTCACCAGGGGGAGATGAAAATTAGTGTTCTTCACCGTTTTACTCCACATTCGATAGGTGGAAGAGAACCTTTATTGAACACTCTGATATCTGTGTATCTCTTATGGAAATCAAGTGTTAACCCCAGAAAGAGGTCTCCTGATTTCTGAGAACTTAATGAAGTAAAATGAAAATAAAGAAAAAAAGATAAATTTTATTTTTGAGCAGTGTGTGATTCATCGTTGACAATGAAATCATTGTAGTAGACGAAGAGGGAGACAAAAAGAAATAAATATAAGGAGTAGCAACTGGAGGGGGAGAAGGAAGGGGCAACCATCATTGTGTTGTTTTTGGTGTCTTAAATAAGTTTCCAGACTTTTTTCAGATGGGCATTTTTTTTTTTTTTTTTTTTTGAATAGTACACACATGAAACTAGTCCCCTTGGAAGTAATCTCCTCCGGCTGCAATGCACTTGTTGTATCATTCCAACAACTTCTGGAAGGCCCAATGGAAGTCCCCTTGTGTGAGCATGTCAATGACCCTCATTATAGCCTCTTTCATCTCCTCAATGTCTCATCTCTCATGATGTTTTTCTTTCTGATCTTTTTTCAACACCCTTGGGACAAACATTGCATAAATCTTCTGCATCTTCAGTTCCTTGTGAATAATTGTGTGTACAGTTCCCACACTGACATCAAACTGTGGACTTATTGTCTCTATAGACACACAACAGTCCTTATCCATGAAATTCTTTATTTGGTCAATCAACTCTGGTGTTCTGACTTCCATACTCCTCCCACACCTCTCTTCCTCCCTCACAGACTCCCTGCCTTCCTTGAATCTCTTATGTCACTCAAAAACGGATGCTCAATTCATGCAAGATGGTCCAAAAGCAGTCTGAAGCATTCCATACATTTCTGTGGCATTTTTTCAAGTTTAAAACAAAATTTTATTGCATATCGTTCTTCTAAAGTGTCTTCGCGTCCAGATTGCATTTTTGAAATTCACCAGCTGATACAGTCGGGTTTTAGTAGGGTGTATTCAAATTCCTGCTGTAGCTGTTCCTTTGAGCCTGAAACCATAAAAATTGGTCAGTCATCTCATAAGATGTATCGCAATGATATACTGAATTTTCAAGAGTCTACGACAATTTCAAATGCCTTTACAAAAACGTCTGGAAACATAACATATTTTAAAGCATTTATTTACTTCAAAACATGATAGTGCTGAAACAGGTTAGAACAAGAACAAAATGGCAGTCATCAATGAAGTCTCCGTAATCACTCAAAAAATTTATCAAAATACTAGTATTGAATGGATTTCTATCAGTATTTTGTTTCATTTTTGAGTTTTGAGCAATTATGAAGACACCAAATATGACCGTCTTCTTGTCGTTCTAACTTAGCAACTCAGCACCACTTGTGTTTCAATCTTAATAAATGCTTTAAAATGAATTAAAACACCAAAAACTTATCCAGGTAGGTAAAGGAGTAACTTATCTTGTTTTTGGTAACATTTATTTGTTATTTATTGGGGAGGGGGTACCACTTTTTTGGTTTGTTGTCTATACTAATAAATGACAATGTCTTCCACATGTTTCTTTACATGGCTTGTTGCACTTTGGTATTTTTTTGCCAATAAATTTTATTTTATTTGAAACTTTGTTCATCGGTGTGTCATGCTTCAGTTTGAAAGCAAATTTTTTTAATGCACAGATTTAATGAATGCGGCTTAAGAATGTTTCTCGTTCTTATGAGATGATTTTATTCTTACCATTTTTGATGGAATGTTTTGCTTTCTTTTTCTTACAGCTTTTGGAGTCACGACAGAAAACAACTTTGAAAATTTGGATGATTCTAACGATTTTGCAGAGTGGGTTTCGGTTTTCACTTTATTTTCAAATTTTTTATTTTTTTCTCCTGTTTGTTTTTTTTACATTTTCTTTTTTTTTACATTTTCTTTTTTTTTTCTTTCATTTTTTTTCTTTTCTTTTTGATTTTTTTTTTTTTTCACTTTGTTTTCGTTTTTTTCATTTCATTTTCTTTTTAGTTAAAATTAGTGATCAGACGATTCCAATATTCTTCCCGATTCCGATGCAATTACTGATTCCGATTCTTTATAAATCTATATTGTTATTTTTTCCCCCCAATTACTATAAAAACACGTTAAATGTGCAAACATTAAAACACACTTGAGGAGGGGGGGTTGTACTGGTCATTTAAAATCAATAAACATTCATTATTTTATCATTAGATTTTATTTTAAACAAATTCAAATAAAAAAAGATGATTAAAGGAATCATTTTTGGCATTGATTCCAATACCCCAAAATGTTCTGATTCCGATTAATCTTCCCAACACTAATTAAAACAAAACTTCAACTTACAATACAAAACTAACTTTGCAATCTAGTGGGAGATAATGTCTTTTCTCGGCAGAAGATATGTTGCTAGTCTCTATCTGCTGTATTGTTATATACATGGCAGATGTTCGACAGAGCTCCACTCTAACTCCTAGCCACCTGCCCTCAGAAAAGTATTCATAGCAAGAACTCACCTACCTACAACTGCCACAAAGAATTTCGCTTTCTCTTATTTGTACAAAAAACGAAATGGAACTTCCATGAACAAAATTCCTTTCCTAAAACTTTTCATCTGTGTAAGGAAATATCATGAAGCTGCTTGGCAACTAACTACAATATGTAATGTAAGCTTGTTGAGCCGTCCACTTTAATAATAAATTCTTCCTCAGTAATCGTTTGCCTATCCCAATGATTTGATTCAAATCATCTCATGGTGATGTTCATTGTCAAGTTGAAAATCTCTTTTATCTTCAAATGGCTCCTGGGCTTTGACAAGTGACTCACTATAAAAAAAATTAATTTTTTCTTTTTTTTTTTCTCCGTTTTCTTTTTCATCTTTATATTTTCATCCATTTTTTGCAATTAAGGTCTTTAATCTTTTTTTTTTTATCTGCTAATTTTTCTATACAAGAACATTTACAGTACTCAATCGTATGAATGGTGATACTAGAAGCGCTTTAATAAAAGAATATTTAAGGCTTTCACAAAGTCACCCATTCATTGGCTAAACAAGAATATAAATATATAGAACAAGTGAAGCATGCATGATCCCCTGTGAGTGCACAGTGAACGAGGCATAAAAAAATGACTAAGTTCAGCATTTGCCCCCATTTAGTCCCAGGATGTCAAATCCTGGTGAAAATGAACAAATGGTGCAGTTTTAGACCTTAACATACGTAAATTTGAGTTTTGCACCATGCAAAAAAAAAAAAAAGAAAAAAAAAAAAAAAAAAAAGAAATGACTCAGTCTATCATTTGCCCCTCCCCTCCTCCATTTAGCCCCACAAGTCCCCAAGGCTTTAACATATTTAAATTTGAGTTCAGCACCATGAAAAACTGCTAAATAGACATACACAGAAAATTTTGGACAAATATGGTAAAATAGTCCCAAAAATTGGGTTTTTATTAGCCCTAAAAGAGCCCCTGGGGCACACCCTAGAGTTATCGCGAAGTATAGACAAACAAAATTATATAGAAATCAGTTAGTTAAAACTTTTCAGAAAGGTTTATAAAAATCCAAGGCATCAATTTTTTTTAATAAACATGAAAGTGTCAATTTTAGCCATTTTAACCTGAAAGGCACCCCTGGGGGAAGGCAACCAGAGTTTTCTTGGAAAATCCGTTCTATTACTTTTTTTACTCATATCATGTTTAATGTTTGTGCAAAATTTTCAAAAAATTCAAAGCATAATTATTGAGAAAAGTGCGGACAGACAAACTGACAAGGATGTACAAATTTGTTAACTTTACTCCTGAGATCGCATATAAGCAGTAGATAAACCAGATAGGGCGTTACTATTGTGTCAGCTTGAATCAAGTTTGAATAAGATTTTTTACTTCACTATTCGTGTGAAAACTGAGCCCAGCTTCTATAGTTATTTATTGAGAAGATCAAAGAAAGATGGTAAAAAGATATTCTAATTCCATTAATAAAACAATATTACGGCAGCATAGATGACAAAGATGATGAACCAATGTAAGTTATCTGTGAAATGTTTGATGTCTGAAAGCCAAGATGAAAAGCATAATAGGAAATGTTTTTTTAATCTAATATATAAAAGAATATATGTCTGTCTGTCTCCATATTTTCAAACTCTATCTCCTCTGAAACTAAGTCGCAGCATGGCGCTAGAGGCCTCAAATGATTGGATTTTTTATGGTTCTTTAGCGAGTTAAAATAGTTTTCAAGGGGTCAAAAATGGATCAAAATTGAAAAATCGTTACAAATTTTGTACATTCATCTTAGTTTATTTTAAATTTTAATCAGTTCACATATGTGTCATGTTGGTACAGTGGTAACGTCACCACCTTTGAATGGTACAGTTTCGGTTTCGATTCTAGCTAATAGCACACAAACCCTTGTTTTTTTACTTTTGAAATAATATACAACATCTGGACAAATTAAAATATATTTAAGTATATTTTACGACTGGGCGAAGCCGGGTGCTCCCCCTGCTAGTATTCGTTAAAAAGATAATCAAGTTTTATCGCAAACTCAAAAGTCAATCTGAGAAAGAAAAAAATTATAACTTCAAATAACTCAAAAAAAAATAGGCGATGGTGTATTATAGTAGACCCCCACTTCTCTCCAAGAATAGACCAATGCCATATGAGCAACACATCAGGTCACTAGTAAAAGATGGTGTCCTTTCAGACGCCAAGCATACTATTCAAGCATATGTGCTTAACAGTCTGACTATAGCCTTACTTCTGTTGAGAGGCAGTATGGTTCTGGGTAGTCCTAGGAAGTTCACCCTCCCATACTTACCTTCTTTGAGAAGGGGTTAGTTCATCACTAGCCACCTGACATACCTACCAGAAAATGCTGACACAGGAGGCTGCTCAGGCATTTTTTGCAAACACAGGTGTACCACATCTTGTGCACTGGACTACAATCTTCATCTTTTAATCTTGTGTTACATCTTTCCACATTAGAAGGCAGATGTGTACGAGACGATCTAAATGTATTAGTTGAGTATACGTCCTCAACAATTAGTGGCCTTGCTTCTGTTAGATTGAGATATTATTCTGTACAGTCCTAGGATGTCCACCCTCTCAAGCTTTACATTCTCACTTTGAGAAGGTAATAGTTTATTGTTAATCACTTGCAGCACTCCTACAGGGGAATGCCGATGGTCTGTGTGATCATTTTACGGGAGCTAGTGTGCATCATCTCTTGTGTGCTGACCTTGTATTCTCCCACTTTCCGATTATGTATCATGTCTTCACGCAGTGGGTACCAGGTAGTCTCAAATCACCTGTTATTGCAAACTTTTGCTTCACAGATTCATTGTGAAGAATAAATATGGTCAATTTTTACATATGACATCTTTTGTTAGCTAAGATGTAACAAACTCTAAATCTCTTTTTTTTTTCTTTTTTTTTAGATCTCCAAATTGTTCTGAATCCCAGCTTGACAATATTGAGGTAAATTGCTTGTTTTTGTCTTTTTTTTTTTAACTACATATCAAGACCAAAGGTCACTTAAGGAGAAATTGTCCTTGATGATTTGATTAAATTTAATTCACTTTGTCCAATTGGAACAACATATGTATTGTTTTTGAATAAATGAATATATAGTTTTTTTAAGAAGTCAATATACATGCTTGTCTCTGTGTATGTGAAAGCATTCCCTATGGACTCTGAAACAGATATGCTGATTTTTTTTTTAATTTCATACAAATGTACTTTGTGTCTGGTAGTGTATTTAGATAGGTTTTCTATCAGAATACTTTGGATAAGTGTCTATAATCGAAATAATCCGATTAAAGAAGGAACAGTACAAATTTGACCAAAGTTAACACCTTATACAGCCTAACATCACAAGTGCATTTGAGACTTTTTATTACAGTACAAGTAGAAAGTCTCAGCATATAAGATCAACAGCTGTTTTTTTTATATGATAGGGGTGCATTCAAAGTTAATGTTCACGTTTGTGCATATTTTGTTATTTCAGTGGTTAGTATTGTACAATAAGTTATATTAGGATGTTAATACTATTAGTAAAATTTATTTTATTAATATTTGTTTGTTTTTTTTTAATTTTAATATCTAATAGTTTACGGTTATTAGCAGTGTGCTCGAGCACAGGCATGTTGTCTAAAATCTTTCTAAATTGACATCAAACTGTGCACTTATTATCTCTATAGACACATGTCAATCCGTATCTGTGAAATTTTTTCTTGGATAATCAACTCTGGTGTTCTGACTTCCTTAATCCTCCTGCACCTCTCATCATCCCTTACAGACTTCCTGCCTTCCTTGAATCTCTTGTACCTCTCAAAAACTGATGCTCAATTCATGCAAGATGGTCCAAAAGCAGTCTGAAGTATTCCATACGTTTCTGTGGAATTTTTTCAAGTTTAAAACAGAATTTTATTGCATATCGTTCTTCTAAAGTATCCTTACGTCCTGATTACATTTTTGAAATTCACCAGCTGTGACAATCAAGTAGGGTGTATTCAAATTCCTGCTGTAGCTGTTCATTTGAACCTGAAATCATAAAAATTGATCAGTCATCTCATAAGATGTATAGCAATGACATACTGAATTTTCAAGAGTCTAAAACAATTTTAAATGCCTGTACAAAAAATTCTGGAAACTTATTGAAGGCACCTCTATATATATATATATATATATATATATATATATATATATATGTGTGTGTGTTTTAGCTCAAAGCAAGTATTGTTCAATGTCTGTTATGTTTTGATTGTTCAAACAGTATTGTACAATTTGACAGCAAATACAACATTATTTTTTTATTATGACATTATTGAAACACACCTTATACTAAGTACAATAGTTTTAAATATAGTTTCATCTTCAGACAAATACAAAATCTACAGTTTTAATAGCTGATTATTATTTATACTAGCATGGGTGCCTGAGTGTTTGGAGGTGTGTGTTGAGCAAAAAAAAAAAAAAAAGAGTGATAGTAGAAAGGCAGGCTTGAACCCGTACCACGAAGAAGAAAAAGCGTGAAAAAAATGTGATGTCTTTGCTGTTATGACCACCGCCAAACCGGAAATGACTTAGGTTTAAATTAAGGCTAGACAATCGAAAAGAGGGGATGACTTTCAAAAATATCGGTGAAAAAAGCAACCCCTCCCTGTATAAAAGTGCCCAGTTGAGGGTGAAGAAATTAATGTTTTTAGCTAATTTTTCGGTATTTGTCATCTGAAGGATCAAGCTGCAAAACGATACTGATCTTGTGAAAATCCGTCGCCTCTGTCAAAAGTTTTAGGCAGACATGCAAACATACATACATAGATTTATATATTTATAGCTCAAATTTTTTACCCAAATCGATTAAAAAGCTTGCCTTTTCTCTGAATACCCTTTATGTAAAATTTCAAATGTTTAGACCAGAAATTTGTCTTTAGTAATTTGGTAGAGACTGCAGAGGTCAATTTTTTTTTAATTTGACCCCTATTATGACCCCTTAACATTTATTGTTTTGGGCTCAAATCAAGTTATTAAGTTAGATCCATGTCCAAGGAACCTATATCTAAAATTTCAATTGTTTAAACTCAAAATTGGCGGAGGAGTTTGGTAGAATTCTCAAAAGTAAAATTGTTGAACTTTAACCTCTTAACAGCCAAATTTCTGTCCGAAAACCGATTACAAAGATTTTCCTAAATCTCAGTACCCTCTGTATCAAATTTCGAGTCTGTAGACTGAAAATTGACAGTCATTGTGTAGGGAAATGTACACAGACAGACACTTTCACTTTTATAGATATATAGATTATTATATAAATGTTTTTTTATTTGTTTCAGCTCAAAGCAAGTGGCGTGCAATTTGATAGCAAACCTTGTAGTAAAATTATTTTAACTTTGGATGTTTTATTGGCTGACAAAATACAGCAGGTAAGAAATTTTTTTTTTTTTTGTAAATAAGCACCTCATCATCATCTATTCATGTCATGGATCTGCTTGAGTCTTTAATGTCATCTCGTTCAATTCTCCATCATACCTGGTAGGTGTTCATAGGTGCATTGCAAGTTACTTGATGTAGGTTCTGTGCAGTCTCCCCACTGAACCACATCCTTGTTTTGGCATCCACAAAGGAACATCGCTGATGACTTCATCCTTAGCAATAACCAGCAAATCTGGTTCTTTTCTCTCTGATCAAAATTGAGATCTGACGAAGATGTCTGTAGAATTGCTCTCTCGTGTGCTGCTGTCTTCAGGAGATATTAAGAGCAGCTCTTAGCATTCATACACACTATCAATTTACACATGCACCATCAATTTTATTCTTATATCTTTTTGTGAAAGTCCCAAGTGCTACTTCCATATACAAGAATTGATGTAACAATGGCTTTAAAGACGTTACATTTCATCTTCCAGGGAGCTTTCATCTTGTCTCGGCCAGGTTCAGATGAATAGGTACCATTACCTCAAATTACATTTACTGATTTTCATGATCTGATAGTATTTTTGTAGAGAGGGAACAACCTTAGGTGTGAGAAAATGTTTAGAGCAATAGAGAGAACTGATTTTATATAAGAAGCAGGAAGAGCAATGAATTTAATATATGAAAGATTTGATGATGAAGACCAAGAAGTTCTAGAACTATCATCTCTACACTCCATCATGTCTGGTAGGTTTTCATGAGTGCATTGTGGGTCTGCTTGAAGTAGGTTCTTTACAATCTTCTATTCAGTCACATCATTGTTTCAGCATCCTCAAAAGAACATCGTTGATGATTTCATCCCCAGGAATGATCAGCAAATCTGGTTCTTTTTTCTCTTATCAAGACTGTGATCTAAGGAAGGTGTTGCTTACTTGTAGGGTGCTGCTTTCAAGTGATGTTAAGAGCAGTTCTCAGCATTCTGGTGTACACACAGTCAAGTTCCTTCTTCAATCTTTTTGTTAAAAGTTCAGGTGCCACTTCCATATACAATGACTGACGTAACAATGGTTTCAAATAATAACATTTCATGTTGGTAGGAAAATTTAACTTCCAAATTGCTTTCATGTTGCCAAGGCTGCTGGAAAAATGGTGGGATTATTCTACCGTTCCAGTAGATATCTCACTGCTGATGCAACTCTCTACCTGTATAAGAGCCAAGTACGCCCAAGGATGGAGTACTGTTGCCACATCTGGGCAGGAGCTGCTAAAAGCACCTTATCCTGCCTTGACAGATTTCAAAAACCTAGTGGGGATGCCCTTTTCTTTTCCCTACAACCTCTTTCCACAAAAGAGAACAAACTTGTCCAGTTCAACACCGGTTTTGTTGAATCACACATTTAGTTCATTTTGTGTGCAATTTTGCTTTGCAGCTTTTTTGTTAAGACATTTTTTAGAAGAGATAAGAAAGCTGGTGCTACTTCATCAAACTATTTAAACTTTTTTACCTAAAATGCACCAAACATTAATGTTATTTTTTTTTCCTTTCCATTTGTAAAACTCAGTCGTATTCTGCAAGTATAAAAAACAAATTTTCCTCTAAAAATACAATCAAATCAAACACCATGAATAAATATTTGAAGATGTTAAAGACTTTAAGCATAAAACCTTTTCTTTTTTTCCAAAATTACTAGATTCGGCATTAAATAACCCGAAAAGAGTTGATATGCCATAAAACAACCAACCAAACCAGATAAGCATCTAAGATCATCTAATTGATTTTTTTTTGGGGGGGGGGTCTTTCCCAGGAAATCATTTGAGGTATTTAAGGGGAAACTTGCGACTACAGACTGACAGACTGTTTGAATATTAATCTTTGTCTTTTTTTGTCCCCTTCTCCTCTATCATGGTCATATTTTTCACTCATCATATAAGCACAAAATTTTGTAGAGACTGTTCGTATTTTTTTGTGATTTCCAATCCCTTTAAGTTTTACTCACTTTTTTGTAGACCATCCATCTCCATTAAAAACTAATTTCCTTTGATTTTCTGAAGAATTTCTTTGCACATAACTGAGCTATTTTAATCTTTCCTCCACAATGGTTCACCCACTCATCCCAAACTCTTTGTATTGACAAATGCAATCACAGATCTGTCAGTTTGTTTCACACCAGCTATGGAATCACAATCCATAGCCCATGATGAATACAGAAAAACAGATTTGATACACATTTGTCCTCTGATCTTACTTGTTAGTTGCTTTTCACACAGCATCTTTGTCATCAAATTGAAAGCTATCGATGCTCTTTTAATAAATTTTGAAATATTTATTTGAAAAATTGAGTATTTTGGGGTAACTATCAGGTGAAATATTTAACAGACTTTGTTATATATTAATGTTTTCTCTCTTCTCGCTTTTCTCTTTTCAATTTTCTTATCAGTTTGTTCAAACTGGGGATGGAGCATCCTACCGGATGCGAAACATTCACTCGCTAACTCGGATGTTACAACTGAGAGACCTTTTTAAGATTCTGACCTTCTGTCCTTTTAAGTGCAATTGTTTTGTATCTCTCTTGCACTTTGTTTATCGGGTATATTTTCCGGGTAGTTTTTGAAATTCTTTTTAGTCCAGTTGCTCCTATAATTACTGGAATGATAGTGATCTTCCTAAGATTCCAATTTCTTTTCATGTTGTACATAAGACCTTGGTATTTCGTTTTCCCTCTCAGCTCTGTTTAACTCGGCATCATTGGGGATACTAACTTCTAAGGTTGCTTCGTTCTATTTCTTGTCCCATATCACTACGTTAGGTTTAATAGCTCCAGTTTAAACCTACGTAGCTGTAGGAATTGCATAGTCATAGTGGATGGTGTATGACTTATTTCCAACTGTTTTTTCTGGTAAACATGTTCCCAGGACTTGCTGCTACACTTGATATTCAACATTTTATAGATGGTCCAGTGGAGATATTTACATGTATAGTAGTCGTTCCCCAGCAGATGACTCACACTCTCTACTTCCGTGTGGCAGAACCTACACTTGTCATTAAGGGTTGAATTGAGAAGGATTTTTTTTTTTCATGGGAGTCAACACTTATCAAGGCCTAAAGGCCACACAAGGATAAGGGTTAATGAGTGTACCGTGGTTACCAGGATAACAGCATATTAATAGTTAGTGGTGGAAATGAGGTAGAAATACCTTGGGGGGGGGGGGTCAACAAGGATTTTTTTTTTTTTACATTGGACTTGAAAACGACTATATTGGAGTCAGCTTTAAAGCAGGCCAGCGGAACAGAGTTGCACAGGCAGGCAGTTCTAGGGAAAAAGTTTTGTTCATGGAACTTGCATTTATATTTACGTACATATAGAGAGTGGAGGAAATTGTTGATAGTTGTTGTAGCTAGTCGAGTGTTTTTTTTTTGTGAAAGTTTGGCCAAGGAGGGGGTCCCTAGATTGAAGCTCAGACAAGCACTTGCTATGAAAATAAAAATAGAGTAGAGACAGACTCGCAACATCTCTTCTGTGGGAAAGAGGTTACAAGGTGAGTAAAAACGTGAAATTGACATGACAGATGATTAACAATAGTCATTGTCTTGTATGGATTCCACCTTTGAGTTCAGGATTAATTTTTGCATTTTCTTTTGTATTTAGGATGAACTCGACAAAATGAACAAAGAATTGCAAGTAAGTGGAATTTATGAAACTCAATTTTAGACATGTTTAATAAACATGTGACCGTGTGAAAATCTTTTTGAGTAATTTTGTAGTGATACTGATATCACTATTCTTTCATTGAATGTTAATATGATGGGCATTATAAATGTTACCACATTGCCAGATCAAAGCTCCAAGACATTAATTACAGAAATTAGTTGAATAAGAATATATAAAAAATTGAGAAATTAAGAAGAAAAGAAAACTAAAATGAAAATAAAACGAAACTCGCAAAATCGTTTGAATCATCCAGTGTACGAAATTGTTTTCGGCCATGGTTCCATAATCTGTGAAAGAAAAAAGTGAAACGTTTCGTCAAAAATGATAAGAATAAAATCCTCTCGAAAAAACGGAAAATATTAAGTTGCGTCCATTCAATTTGTGTTCAAGATGTGCTTTCAAATTCGAAGGAGCACACTGTTGCACACACAGCTTTTACTTGAGGTAACATCACTTGGAGAAGGTGCACCATTCTTTCAAAAAGTTAATGTGGGTTAGCCGTAGTGAGGAGATCTTATTTGGGCAGCGAATACTACGTGATTTTGAATATTTGGTCAGGGTTTACTTCTACGGAAAAAGTATCTTCAAGCCAGGTTGTTCTGACAAACCCCTGTACAGAGAGACCTTAGACACTCGAGGACAGTGTCTAGTAGGCATTCAAGTTCTCTCCCTTAATATACAATTTCAAACTGAAGTGTTATCCACTGACCAGCAGATCAAGTTTCTCAAAGTAAGTATCACAAACCAACTTAGTGTTTGAAAATAGCGAAATTCTCTTCAATTTTAACTTGTGAATTTATTATTTATTATGGGGATTATTTTGATAAAATTTAAATATAAACAGATTTAATCGTTTTTTTTTTTTTTTTTTGTTTTTTTTTCCTCTTTATAAATTAACAATTATTTCTCTTGTGGTATTAATATTCCCCCTCTACTCAAGTTGCTTCAAGTTATTTTGCTATTTTTAGTACTGGCACAATATTGTGTGCCTCTATGCATATAAAAAAATCCTATATGAAAGAAAAGGAACATCTGTTAATAGTGTCAACAATACAGCCGTCTCCATGTTTGATTATCAAAACTGCTGGAACAAGCAGAGTGTATATATTTATTAGCAGCATGCATCTTCATAGAAGTGCAACAAACATGATTATACATATGTGACAGCAATAAACGGATAAATCGTTATAGAGAGAACCTATACTATACAACAGATATAGTATTTGCCAATGAAATAATGGATGATCTATTTGTTAACTTAAAGTGATGATTAGTAGTTATGTGAGAAAGCTTCCCTGCTCAATTTGTGGAAAGGTAGTTTAATGTAATTCAGTTTCTTGTGGTGCCTGTAAGCATTGGATACACAAGAAGTGAAGTGGAATTACTGGTAAGGATAATCAGTTTGTGTGCAAGATGTGTAAGACAATCGAGACAGATGAGAATTCTGATGTGGAGAAAAAGACGAAGCTATTGAGCTTGTCAAGAAGTTTTTTTTTTACCTTGGTAATACAATTGGACCAAGTGCTAGTGTGGTTGCAAGAATTAGGAATGGATGGAGTAAGTTTACAAAACTTCTGCCTTTCTAACTAGCAGAGTGGTACCACTGTTGAACAAAGGAAAAGTCTATCGGGCAATGTGTATGCAGTGTAAAAATTTGTGGATGTGAAATCTGGCCAGTGAGAATTTAGGACATGTGTTGCATGGAGAGAAATGATATAAAAATGATACAATGGATGCAATGTACTGTGAGTCTTGAAGACAGGTGTAGATCAGATGGCCTTAAAGAAAACAAAACGTTTAATCTGCCATTAAGCAATTAAAAATAAAAAAGATAAACAATCCTCTAATTGCAAAACTAACAAACTAACACAATTAAACAATCAAAAAGAAATCCTTTTTTGCTGGATACCAAGCCATATTGGTATCCAAGGAAATGAATTAACTGATTCAGCAGCAAAAACCGCCTTAAGCATCCTAACTGATTCAAATTTTAAAATTTCTTACTCAGATCTTAAAAAAAAAACATATCAATACATACACAATGGAAAAATAGCAAACTTTCTGGAATAAATTTCCTAACAACAAATTATACAAAAATAACACCAAAAATTTAAAAATGGAACAAAACACCAAACTGAAGAGAAAAGAAGTCATACTAGAAAGAATAAAAATGGGACATACTCATTTAACCTACTCATATTTTTTGGCGAAGAGAAAATCAACCCATTTGTATACCATGTCAAACTCCACTCACAAATAAACACATTCTAATTGAATGCACTGACTTTATAACAACAAGGAATAGTTTATATAAAGAAAAAACATTAAGGATTTATTATTTGAGAAAAACAAATCCCACATAATACTTTCATACCTTAAAAAATGAGCCTTTAAGCTTTAAAAAAAGAACATATTACTCATATGTCAGCTAAAGCAAGAAATGAAGGCCTCCTAAACTCATAGATAATTGGTATAAAATAATTGGTATGAAATGATTGATATAAAGTAATTGGTATAAAATAATTGGTATAAAACGATTGGTATAAAATGATTGGTATAAAATAATTCAAAGGATTGAAATGCCGTAAAATCCAACAAAACAAACAACTGTTGAACAATATAGGGAGGTGTGTGCATAAAAGTAGATTTTGATGATATGACCACAGTGAGAGAATGACTGATGGTTCTTGGCTTAGTAGGTATGGAACCATTGGGATAGCACATTCAGTTTATAGAGGAATTCCAAGGAAAATATGGAAAGTGATAAGAATGAAGCCAAGATAGGTTACTTTAGAAGTTAATTTCTTAAAACCTTCACATGCACATAAAACGTTAAATCGAATATGATGATTTAAAAATTATCTAATGGGCCAACAAGACAGCAATTTTTCTAATTTATAATAATCACCGGTCTGTTTAAATGTATGTATGTATGTATGTATGTCTCGCAAAAAATTTCAACAGAGGCGACGGATCCTGACAAGATTGGTATCATTTTGAAGTTCGGCGTCTCAAACGACAAATATCGAAAAATTGGCCAAAAACGTAATTCCATCACCTTAAACTCTGCCATTTTGTACAAGGAGGGGTCGATTTTTTTTTTTTTTTTTTTTTTTTTTTCGCTGACATTTTAGCAAGTCACCGTCACCGTTGGATTGACTTTGGTTAATTTCAACGTTTTTGACTTCCGGTCGCATCATGGAGACATCGGCTAAGATGTCAGATTTTCTTTCATTTACTTTTCTGCCTCCACGTCACGGGTTCGAGCCTGCCTGTCTACTACCACTTTTTTTTTTTTTTTTTAAACACCTCTCTTCACCCTGGCTGCCTACTGTTTTGATTCCCTCCCCACACTACTCCCTTTTTTTTTCTTTTTAAACGCTTCTCTCCACATTCACGGGTTTGAGCCTGCCTGCCTACTACCACTTTTTTTTTTTTTTTTTTTGCTCAACATAAACTTCAAAACATCTGGGCAACGCCGGGCACCCAGGCTAGTTTCTAATGAAATTTGAACAGTCGTAATTTGGTAGCTAATTAAGCGATGAAAATAATTTGCTATCACTGTTTATGTTTACGTTGCCACAGTAAAACTTTTTAGATATAATGAAAATGAAGTTTTGGTTTTTCCAGTATTGTACATCAGACAACAACAAAAAATGCAATGTTTTCCTTCTTTAATAGGATGATATGCTTCGAGGAGAAGTCTCTAGTATGTTAGCAGAATATGAACCTGGTGAGTATACATGTTCAATTTTCTTATCACCACATATTTATCATGGTTGAATTGAAACTATTTCAGCCATAATAATATAATAAAGTACCAGTTATTTGCGATCCACCTTTTCGTTAACATTTTTCAGCAAAAAATGGAGATCTCTACTTAGCTTAAAGATGAAACCACAACAAATATTTTGAAAAATAATTTATTGGAATGTTTTGAAAAATAATTTGGAGATGATGAAATGTGGCTATATTATTGCAAATTTGATGAAAAGTGTTTGTGCCTTTGATTTAAGTTATTTGCAATCCACCTTTTTCATTAACATTTTTCAGCAAAAAATGGATCTCTACTCAAAATGGTACGGAAATGCTAGTTAGGATTAGAGTTGGATTAGGGTCTTTTGCCCGTAGAGGCTATGTTGGATGAGGTGTGTGCATTGGGGAGAAACTTAAGCTTGTTCACCAGTTTCTGTTGCATGGATAAGCTAATGTGCTTGGGGTTAATTTGGTAATCGTTTTTGTGACAGGTAGCGGCAGAACACATACCTTAAAAATAAAATCATTAATATTTTGAAAAATAATTTGGACATGATGAAATGTGGCTATATGATTGCAAATTTGATTAAGTGTTTGTGTCTGATATTTTTTTTTTTTTTCAACGCAAAAATAAAATACCGCTTCCTTACAAAAATAGTTTCTGCTTTGTCTCTAACACGCTCATTCAATATGAACATGATTAAAATCAACAAAGAGGGGTTCTTATTTAGAATTCCTCTATATTAAAAAAACAAAAATAAATAAAAATCTGAATAATGCACATAGCCGTGACAAAACATAAATATCACATTCCAAAAATCATATAAATTAAAAAAGAAAATCAAATTTTAACGAGTATCTGAAGATCAGCCATCTTGTCCACTAATTTTCTCTGAAAATTGTTTTCATTAATAATTAATTTTTCTACTTTATAGGTTTTCATAATTTTTGGATATGTTCATTACTGTGATATGATGATTAAGTAGATAACATTGGCTTTACTTCAAAATTCAATATTTCGATTTTTGCAATTATAATAAAGAAGCGTCAATGAAACTATGAGATCAATTTATGTAATTTTGGTATATGTTTTTGTTTCATCATGGCTACCTACTTCATACAGATTTTTCTAGATTTCTGGGGTTTTTTTACATAGGGGGTATTCCAGATTTGAATTTAAAAAAATAATATCTCTTATATAAATGGCAAATCTCTGTTAGTGTATGTCATATGTTCGGCTAAAAGTCCAAAGTTACAAATTAACATTGATTTTCAGTTAGGGCAGTTGTTAGTGTGTTAGATTGTAGACACTAAGGTTGTAATTTCGATCCTAGCTGATGCCATTAGTTTGATCTTTATTTTTATCGCTTTTCAGTCTGTAAAATAATTTTTTCAAAGATAAAAAAAAATTTTATTATTGCTAAAGAAAACACTTTTGTTTACAAACCATGCTAAAAAAAAAAACAAAGCCATAAATGCCAACATTTTATTTTGTGTATAGGTTGGTTAATTTAATTGATATAATATTTGGGGGGGGGGGGTAAAATCATCCCATGTACATTTTTCTTTTTTATTTGTTTTTTTAAAGAAAGCATTTATACAATTAAGGGGTATTTTACTGCTATCCTTTAAAAATTGCAAATTCTTCATTTTAGGGCGATCACATCTTTTTTTGTATTTTATTTGTTTAGTACTTCTGTAGTTTACAAACTGTTCTATTTTTTAAATATGATTTTCAAGTTAAATTCAATTTAAAGTAAAAGTACAGAATAGTTCAGAAATCCCCCACGAATACAAAACGAATGCAGTGTGCTTTTACAGAATTTGAACTGAAATATCCTCTTCGTTTTAAAATGAAAATAGTAAAGTTTAAATTGGTATGTGATACACAAAAAAATGAAAATTCAAATTTTATATTTCGCAATATTTTATTCTCGAAAGATACTGTAAAATTTTTATTTAACATTTTTTTACTTTTTCGATGGGCATTTTATTTTATGCTTGATGAGTGGTCGAGTTTTTAAATTTGGGTGAGGGTGAGTTTTGTTTTTGTTTTTTTGTTTTTTTTATTCTGCAGTTTACAGACCGAGCTAGTTATGATTTTCATGCCCAATTTAATTGATATGCTGAAATTATTAATTACTTTACAACATTTTCTGCTGAAAACAAATAAAAATATTTTATTAGTTTTTAACTTGCTAAGTCAATATAAGACATTTTTCTAGGCTGAGGCGGCATTTAATTAATGTTAAATTCAGTCTATACTTATATTAAAACTGTCTTCATTTTTTTATGCAAAAAAGTAAAAAATAATAACATACTTAAACCATCAGAAAATTTCAAATTCCAGCTAATTCAAAAGTTGCTGGGAAATAAATCTTAAGAAACTTAAAAAAAAAAAAAAAAAAAAAATGATATAACAACTCCAACGCTCATGCACATTACTGAATGTTTTTTTAATTTTTTTTCTGTTAAAGGCATCTTAACATTTTTAGGGTTATGTTGACACCTACATTTCCTATACGAAAAATAGACGTCATCATTCTCGATGCGTCATATGACCCGTGTTCATGTAAAACATGAAATGCATGAAACTGAAACAAAATAATGAAGCTCTTATCAAAATAAGTTAAAACATAGGGATATAACTCCATATTAATAAGTTTATTCAGTTTGAAAAACAAATTGTGCCGAGCGTTATGTGAGAACAAGAAAAAAATGTCCCATGATAGAAAATAATGTATAGTCATCAAAAAGTGCTCAATAGACTCAAAGAGTAGCAGGTGTCTTTAAACACAACTTGATTTATTCTATTTGTTTTATATGACCCCCGAGCACTACCTGGTAGCCTTGCTAGTCAGCTATATAAGAGTTAAACATATCTAGTGTAAATGAGTGTTCTGAACAAGTTAACATAGGATATAAAATTGACTTAAGCATCAGTAGGAGGAGACAATAAAATAACTGAAAGAAAATTGATTCGTTAATAAAATTAATCGGTTAAGAAAGTTTTAAAGCACAAAATTCTATTTAATTTTGTTCATTTTTTGGTACATTTTGTGTATTGCTATATGTGTAATCGTTGCTAATCTATTTTTCTCTTTACAGATGAACTTCTTCCTGAACACAGAGAAAAAATTGAACAGGTTTGGTTTACAAATTCATTGACATTTTTTTTTTTTTTATTGTTTCAAAATTATCAAATGTTATTTATTTATTCAGTTTCTTTTAGTGTGTCATCCTTTTTAACTATAATCCTAATGTAACACTTAAAATTTAATGTCTAAAATTTAAGTTTAAGGGATCTTAAAAAGAAATTAAATTCTGAATTGGTGTCTAATGATTATGGATAAAATTTAATGCAAATCTGAAATATTTGAATTTAAAAATCAGAAGTTGTGCTCATATTATGCTCCCTAAAAATCCTTCAAAAACCTTCAAAGAAATTGAAATTTGAGGAATATTAATTAATATCTAACATTTATTGCTAAAATTTCACTAAAATTAAAAGTATCTTTATTTTCATAAAGGACTTCCATCCCCTTCTGCATAAAACTAAAGAAAACTAATTATAGTCTACATCACACACCCCTACACCTATCAATTATATTCTAAAATTCATAATAATCAGTTACTTGATTTAGGATTGAAACTTATGCATATGGAAACACATACACATACATAAATTTATATAAGTAGAAATTACGGCCTTCTATGAATTAGTTTCTGATCATTTAAATTTTTTCTTTTTTTTCTCTCTCTCTCTCTCTCTCTCTAGCTGAAGGATTTTCCGCAATTCAAGATGAATGAATCTCCTCCATGGGAAACTGTGTTCAAAGCCTCCAGATACTGTTGTCTATTTACTCCTTCTCTATACCCAAGCCATTTTCGATTTGTACCTGGTAAAAGCAAGATTGACAACACTCTTGCAGAGACGAAAGGTAACAGACTCCTCTACACATGACACTGATGCACGCACTGTTTTCCTATTTTTTTTTTTTATTCTGTTCACATCCTAACTTCTTTTATGTTTGTTGTGTTTACCAATGATAATCCTGTCTATGCTACCATAGGTAAATAAGTTACCAGTCTCATCAAGGCGGAGATGATGGTTCATTTTTTTTTTTTTTTTTTTTTTTTTTTTCAAGAATCCAGTCTTCGGAATAAATAATTACATTTTTAAATAAATTGAAGTACATTATTTTATTGCAAAGAACATGGTACGACAATTAACAAATAAAAATTGGCTCATTAGAATCAAACTTTGATTTATCAGTTTAAATGAATTTTTTGGTTCAACTTCTAAAATCTGAATGACTTAATTTTTAAGATATATATATATATATATATATATATATATATATATATATATACTAACAAGCTGCCCGGTCATAAGATACACTTAAATAATATATTTTAATTAATGCTGATTATGTGTTTATTATTATAGAGACATTTCTCTATTGATTATTATATTGTACCTAATATATAGTAAAATCAAAACTAAAACAATATATATATGACTGGGGTACCATCAGCTAAAATCAAAACCAAAACATACAACTCTCCACCCTCATTCTTTAGCCCCTGAGCCATGCTCATATGCATATATATATATATATATATTCACCTTTCATCCCTTTTTTAAAAGATGGAATAGTCCAATTGTCGAAGACAAGAGTCAAACAAACAAGCAAGGACACTCAGATGGTCCACAGAGTTTTATAATTATATAAATATATATATTGTATATATGAAATCAAATATATTTGTTAAACGATAGCAAGTACAACAAGCCATGTAAAGAAACAGAAGATATTTACATTCATATACGGTCTGAATGTTTAAAAAGGCCACTTGAAACCTGAATATGATAGTCTTTGTCATAAACTCTTCTGGTAGGTTCCACGGAGCAGAAATATGGGCAGAAAATGCTGCCTTCTTTTTCTATTGAGATGAAAGTGATGATGGTCCATGTTTTGCGGGTGGTCATAGAGACTGTGACTTGGTGCCATGAAAAATTCTTCAAAATGCAGATTTAAATTCCTGTTGATGATATTGTATATAAGAGCCAAGTCTCTTCACATCCTCTTCTCTGTGAGAAGAGATTTGATCTTTGAAGCCGCTCTTTATGGGTAAACGTGGAAAATCCTGTCACCATCCTGGTTGCCAACAGTTGAAAACGCTCCAAATATATATGATCTTTTTGTAAATAAAGATTTGTTGCTTGGAATGCGTATTTAAGAATTGGTCATTCTAAAATTTTATATTAGGGACAGAATGTATTTGCCATTAGGTTGAGAAAGAATCTCTGGATTAGGTGGAGAACCCACCTAGCTTAGTTTGCCATATTGATGCATATACTAGCAGATACGGTCCTTAAACTAGAGACTATGAATGTATTTTATAATGTTAATATTTTTCCCAGGTCTAATTTCGGACAGAATGGTAATATCTGTTTAAGCATCTGATGCTATCAGATCAGGCTGTCTGAAGATACTGACTTCCTGACCAAAAATGCACCAAACATTGATATTATTCTTTTTTTCTTTTCCCTTTGCAATTTTTTTTTCTACAAAACAATCAAACTAAACTCCATGAATAAATACAAAACAATCAAACTAAACTGCATGAATAAATATGTAAAGATATAAAAAACTTGAAGCATAAAAACTGTTTCCAAAATTACTAGATTCAGCATTAAATAACTAAAAAATGGTTGATATGCCGTAAAATAATTGTAGCAGACGAATTTGCAACAAACACAAGCAGGAGTGAATTCTCGCAGTTGGAGATTTTGAATACACTTCCTTCCTGGCTTGTCCAATCAGAAGCCAACTCTCGGTCACGTGACAGAATTTACAAAACGTTAAATCAGCAACATACTTTCTTTCTTCCAAGATCTTGGACTGACAACATCTCCATGTGAAATGGACTTGTCACCTCCAACTTCTCTCTTGGGACTTAACAGAACTCACTCAGCCTTCAGGCCTAGGTTTCGATTATGACGTGAATATAAACAAGCCAACATGGCTCTCTACATGTGGTACACACATGAACTCATCCTACAGTGACGCACGTTTCCACTACTACTACATGCACAAATATCCATGAACTCTGTCTCTTTCAACTTTAATCTACGTCTCCACAAAGGAACATTTTCTAAGACTGACTCGTATTCTTATAACTACTAAAGAAGATAATCAATAAAGCCCTTAAAATGAGACTTCTTTTCTTGTATTAATTTCTACACAACCAACCAACCAAACCTTCATTTGTTGCTACAATGTTCAAATTGTAAGTTGTTAACTAATTTAAATGCTTTTATTGTTGCAACACTGTTCATCCTGGACAGCTTGAGCCTGCTTCTACACTGACTTTTACCATGTCTCAAAACATAGTGACTTGCAAAGTCGCAAGAGATGGTTAACCAATCGCAGTTCAATCATCAAAGATCGATCACACATCAGCACCTCCAAGACTAAAGTTCTCTTTTTCCTAGTTTTCTTTTTTTTTTTTTTTAAAGCTCTGGAGATCACGGTCTCCAAATGATGATGGGATTTTGGAAGACATGAATCATTTGCATATCACAGGTTCATCATCATTAATGCGGCAAAGGTTGATCAAGTCAGTTTAAATTTTATTGATTTAAAAATGAGGTAAACGACTTCTATTATATTCTGCAATTTAAAATATGAGTTATTCCCCTTTGCTGATTTTTTTATTTTTAAGATGATTATTTAAAAATGTTTTATACTAGCAGATAAAGTAAATTTATTAAGAAATTGTTGTGAAGTATTTTATTATATTGCCAATAACAAGGTATGACAATAACAAATGAAAATTGGCTAGTTAGACATATTGTTGAAGAAACATTTGGGGGGGGGGATTCTATCAATGTATTTTATTCTCTTTCTCTTATTTCCAGATGTATGGAGCTTGGACTTTTTGCTCAAGTCTGACATCCTCCGTGTTGCGTGGTGTGCTGTCTCCAACAAGAATCTCATACTTCGTTGGCTCTTCTTTATTAGTAAGTAATTTAAGACAACCTATCTACATTGATTGCTCTTACTCTCTAAATGAATTCAAAACAAATTTTACATTTGAATGTTCATTTGTTTTTTGTTTTGTTTTTTTTGGGGGGGGAGCGGCTCATCTTTGGAACATATCTTCTTTACCCTCATAAAGAATTACTTTATAATTTTGATTATTCGGACTACTGTTCTTATCTTGTGTGCTATTCGCACAACATTTCGGCTGATGTAACCTTCGACCTTCTTCCGCTATATCTTATCAAACTTAGGAATCTTTCTGTTGAACTCTGGAATATTCATAGAATTTCAAATGGAACCCTTTATGTAATTCACAAGAGTAGTATGCTCTCATTCCATCAGCCATGACTGGGTAGAAGTATTGAATAATTCACAATTGTATTCTTAATATTGAGGATTGAAGCTTTGACCTCCAGAAGAATGTCATTTAGAACTGAATTTTACTTAGTACTTTATCTGTTATACCACAGACAAGATACGCCTAAAGATGGTCAGAAGTTACATCAGTCTAAACGTTGTGCGATTAACACTCAAGATGAGACCAATAGTTTGAATAATACAAATTATCGATCCTCATCTCAATAATGACTATAGTTTATAGAGAAAATAATTCAGAGGACATTTGCATTTAAAATGATGCAGAGGAGGTGATCTGCAAGTATAGGATATGAGAGAATGCGAAGACGATTTTAAACTGAACAAGCCGCGCATGCATGCATGATCCCTATTTGGTGCTGCATGTGAAATAACGCCACAAAAATAGTGAAGAAATGATGAATGTGAGAAGAGTGAAAGGCCAACGTTGCCTTCACATTTTCGACAAGTTTCAGAAAAATCTAATGGATGGGGCAAAAGTTATGGGGTAAAAAATGTCATTTTTTGCAATTTTGAGGCATTTGTGACCCCTTTTGAGCTCCTGGAAATGTCGAATCCCAGTGAAAATGGGCAAACAGTGCAGTTTCATGCCTTAAGACATGTATATTTGAATTCAGCGCCATGGAAAACCACTATATAGACATACATATCAAGTTTTTGAGTAATATGAAAAAAGAGCTCCAAAAGCCATGTTTTTTGTTTTTTTTAGCCCTAAAAGTCCCAGAGGGATGTGAACCAGAATTTTTCCAGGGTCACCCATACTGAATTAATATTAAGAACAATGGCCTCCATATTTTAGCCAAGCTTCAAGAAAATTTAATGGATAGATCAAATGCTATGAGGCAAAAAGTGTAATTTTTGGCCATTTTGGGACATTTTTTACCTCTTTTGAGCCCCTGGAGATGCCAAATCCCAGTGTAAATGGATAACAGTGCAGTTTCATATATATATATATATATATATATATATATATATATATATATAAAATATGGTTCTTGTCTAGAATTTCCCCAAAATTTATAAAACTCACTATGTTTGTCTGTTTGTCTCCATATTTTCAAACTCTGTCTTCCAAAACTAAAAGTCAGAGCAGCGTTAGGAGCCTCAAATGATGGATTTTTTATGAACCGTTCTTTTATGAGTCTTTAGCCGGTTAAAATAGTTTTTAAGGGATCAAAAAGGAGTCAAAATTGAAAAAATCATTGTACATTTTGTACATTCATTTTAGTTTATTTTTAATTTTTTATTTTTAATCAGTTCATATGCATGTCACGTTGGTAAAGTGGTAACGTCACCAGCTTTGAATGCTACAGTTTTGCTTTCGGTTTCGATTTTAGCTGACGACACCCAAATACTTTTTTTTTTACTTTTGAAATCACAACTCTATAATAATATTTACAAAATCTGGACAGATTAAAATATCGTATTTAAGTGTAATTTATGACTAGCAAAGCCCCCCCCCACACACACACACACGCACACTAGTTAAAAAGGAGAAATAAATTGATCAGCATAACAAAGGTAGAAGAAGTGAGTTTAATAGAAAGACAATGCAGAGGAAGTGGCTCACCAAGGAACACAAAGGCCATTTGAAATAGGATTGTTAATCAAGTGAGGCAGATAAAAGACCAAACATAGAGGTTAATATATTTAGTTTATAGGCAGTTTTACGATAGTTTACAATCGCTTAAATATGGTGTCTCGATAAAAACCACTGGGTTGACATCAGGAAGAACACCTGGCCTATAAAAATCTAGAATAAATAATAAAACAACTAACCAGGGATCAGTTTAGAAATCAATTTTTAAAAGCTGTACGACGCTTGTGGGCGTGTAAAGCGGTTATTAAATCAATGATGTTACATGAAAATTTTTTTAAAAAGGTTTTTTAAAATCATATCTCGTGTGTATTTGTATCCATAAAAAACAAATGGAACTTAGTAAACATTTTTTTTTGGGGGGGGGGGGGTTATGTTAGTGGGGTACAAATGAATTAAGTTTATCAGAGATCTTACTGTAGAAGCACAGGGATGTGGCGATGAGATAAAGCTGGGATTTATTAGACATTGCATGTTTTGTTTATTAACAAAATAATATACTCTGGTGGGACCTGTGGAAATCCTACAGCAGACTCTTTCGTATGTAATATATTGATATTGGCATTCTGTGGATGTTTAGCATAAATAGAGACACCCTGATATTATTGTAGCTCTTTTGTTAAAACTGCAAAAGTATTTATTTAAGCTAGCAGGGATGCTTGGCGTAGCTCAGTCGTAGAATACGCTTAAATATGATATTTTGATTTATGGAGATTTCATATGTATTATCATAGTCAATTTCCTATTAATTCTTATATATTATAAAATTGTGATTTCAAAAATAGAAAAATATATCTACATGACTTAGGTGAATCAGCTTGAATCGAAACCAAAATGAAAACTTATGACGAAAATAAAATACATACATACATACATACATACATACATACATATAATTTCAGAAAATAATATACATAATTTTATTTTCTTAAGTTTTTGTTTTGGTTTTGATTCAAGCTGATGCACTTAAGTCATATGGATATATTTTTCTATTTTTTAAATTACAACTTTATAATATTTTATATATATATATATATATAACTTGAGTTCCTTCAGCTATAATCGAAACTGAAATGTATGAAGAATTCTTGATAAAATTATTTATGAAAAAAATAGATGACTTGAGTGCCATCAGCTATAATTGAAACTGAAACGGAATGAAATGGAAGATCATAACAATTAAATGACAGTTACTTGGAAGAAAAAAAAGATGTAATCGTGACACACAAAATAACACACACTATCGTATTAATATATAGATGTCATGAATTTCAGATGATATAAACAAAATGTCATCATAACAAACTGATAATTAAAATCCAACATTTTTTCATCTGCACAGTTGTTTTAATGTTTCTATTTTCCTGATTTTTATTTTTTTTGTTTTCTCTGTTCAGTGTCGGCGCATAAGGAAATGGCTGTGTCTGAATCGTGCTACAAAGTGATCATGAATGCTATTCAACTCCAACGATCTGCTTCCCGTACAAGAAAAACATGGGCGCCGGAAATGGCAGATGTCTTACGATTGTTCATCAATTATGGTCAGTTTCATTCCTTGCATTTTTCAACATATGACCATCTCTTTGTTTTTGTTCGTTCATTTCACAATTTTTGCATGATTCAGTAAGTTCTTTGCCTTTTAGCAGAATTCTGACTTTTTTTATCCTTTAAAAAGCAGGAGGGGGTTTTTCCATGTTCATGCCAAACAAGGCACAGTGCTACTTTGATGTAGGGGGCTACTATCGGGGCATGTTGCAAGGATACTATGTAGGGAGTTGAGCAGCAAGATGTCCATTCACATTACACTTGAACTTCTGCATGTCAGTACAGTTGGAAAAGCAGGAACCCAGAAGGGAGTTTCAAAGTTTAGCAGTTCTAAGGAAGAAATTATTAGAGTAGAAGGCTTTCTTACATCTAGGGATTTCTACTGTATAGGGGTGGGATTTAGCTGCTTGTCTGGTTTGTCAGGGGTATTTACGTCAAAGAGGTACAATCGGAGTTTTTACCATTAAAATACTTGTAGAACAGGCAGAGAGATGCAACATTTTGTCGATGGGACAGAAGTTGAAGCTTTGATGACAGTTTAGGATCTATCAGGTTGGCGACTCTCTTTTGAACCCTGTCCAGAAGTGAGAAACTAGTAGCAGATGCACCAGTCCAAATATGGCAGCAGTACTCCATACATTACAAGATACTTTCAGGCGTAAGTAGCTTTCTAGCATGGTAGAGAGAGCCCACCTTCTTCACAGCGACCTTGGCAATGAATGTTCTCAACCTATCTGTTCCGGCTCATGTTCCCTGTGAACGCTAAGCCGAGGAGTTTGAAAGAAGTACTTTCAGGTAATGTATCTTTAGTCGTAGCTTATTGGTGGTTGAAAAGGTTTCTTGTAATTATTGAAGGAAACAAGCTTAGTCTTAGCAGCATTGAATTTCTGCTTAAATCAATAGAATCTCCCGTGGATTTGAATTCTCCAAAATAAGGAAAAGCTGATTCCTTTAATATCACTAGAGTCTTAAGTTTTCACTGCTATTTGGCTGAATTATATTTCTCCTTCTTCTCTTTCCCGGTTTTTGTCTCTCTTGTTCTTCCTCTCTCTTATTTTACTCTGTTTTATGATTTTTGTCCAGAATTCACATTAAAGAGAAACAAAAAATAAAGAAAAATCTGTATGATGCACATACCTTTGGCGAAAAGAAAATATTATTTTCCAAAAATTCACATAAATTGATCAAGTAGTTTTATTTTTATAAAAGAAATCATTTTTAAGCGATTAATGGGAATTCATAGGCATTACAACATAAATCTCATACATTTGAATTATTGTTGAGTTATCATCTCCTTTTGTTTTTGTTTTTTTTGTTTTGTTTTTTTAGATTGTTTGCAAAATGGTGGATAAGATGGCCACTCTTTGGTTACTCATAAAATTTGATTTCCTTATAAAAAAATAAAAATATTCAATCAATTTACATGATTTTCATTTCATCACAGGTGAATAAGAACTGTCACGTGTCTATTGAGACAATAAGTGCACAGTTTGGTGTCAGTGTGGGGAAATGTATTCACAATTATTATCGAGGAATTGAAGATGCAGAAGATTTGCGCAAAGTTTGTTTTCAAGATTGCTCAGATTCAACTTGCTGTTTCATGTTCTAAGAAAAGACCTTTATTCCTTATTCTCCTGCCATGCGTGACTTCTCATTACAACTGTGACATCACCCATGCCTCTAACATGAATGTGATCCTCTTGAACGTGATCATGATCCCCAGTCTGTGCACATGTTCTTCTTTTTATAATCTTCTTTCCTTGTCTTACCATGATGTCACTTTGCAAACGGCTCAGTCATTTGCGTATAATTGCCATACGCAAATCTGCCTTCCTTTTCCTTCTAATAACAGTTTTCTCTGGAAACTGAAAATGTTAATTTTGCCATGAAGGCTAAAGCTTCAAACGATTCATAAAGGGGTTAAGAGAGTTCAATGACTTTCGTTTCGGCAAAGAATGACTCCTTTTGTCCATTCTCACACAAATCTTAAAGACACGCTGAGGATTTCAGAGCAGTCAATCTCAACGTTTCCTTTATCATTGACCTCTTGGCTTTATATATTTCTCCATTTTTTTCCTACTCCCATACAAAAAAATTCATAGACATCATAAAGTGACAGAAAAACAAGAAAGACAGAAAGAACGTTTTTATTATTTAGAACTTTAGGTTTTGTATAAAAATAATTTTCTTCACATCATCCACAACAACGAAGTCAACGTCATATGAATCCAAGTATATACATTTCTTAGACATGACACAATCTGTAAAGAAATTATTTTTAAATTTTCAGGTATTTCAATTATTTACCCTCCGACTATATAATTTTTTTTTACCCCCTAGAGGTAAATTTATCCCTGGTTGAGAATCTCTGCCTCAGAGGGAAATAAGGATATGTGTGCAGAACAGTAGATTTTGTTGGTATGGCCACATTCAAAGCAATGGATGAGTTCTTGGGATAGTAGATGTAGAAAAGTTGAGGTTCAAATAGGAAGGCCAAGGAAAGCATGCAAGAAAGTGGTAAAAATAGACTTGAGTGAAAGGAGAATAAATAACCTGACCAGAAATAAATCAATTTGGATTTTGATTTCGGCAAACTGTCCAATACATGCCATCAGGTAAAATAAATGTTAAATCGAATATGACGATCATGATGATGCTTCTTGTACATAAAACATTTTTCTTTAAATGTCATAATTGTTTCCTTTCTTCTTCAGGAGCTTCTTTTGAAGACCTCGTACCAGAAAAGGATTTGTTTAAAGTTGAAGATTTAAGGTAAAAGCAGTTTTCTGTATTGTCACCATATTTTTAATCACAAACCATTTTTTTTTTTTTAAGGACCAAAACATCTTAGCAGTCTTCTTCTACTCCCACCCCGGCTTTCCTTTTTTTTCTTCCCTCCCACCATCTTTCTTTTTCCTCTTTCTCCACTCCCCATCTTTCCTTATACTCTCACTTTGTCTTTCCTTCTGCACCCTTCATCATTTATTTTTCTTCCCAACTTTGTTTTTCTATCCTCCACTTTCCCCACCTTTCCTTTCTCTACCACCTCCATCTCTCTTTCTCTCGCTTCCCTCTCCCTTATATCTCTTTCTCTCTCTTAACTGAATCCATATGAATTATGCAATATTATTATTAATTTATGTCTGGCCGTGAAAAAGGACAGGGACAAAATTATGCTTCACTAATGTTTGTATATATATATATATATATATATATATATATATATATATATATATATATATTGGTATAAAGATTGGGAAAAGAAGAAAGGGGAAGTAACAAAAAAGATGAATGACGATTGGGGAGTTAAACTTGACAAACATGAGAGCCTCTTGCTCTTACCCCCTCAATTGAGAGGCAGCTGTGTCTGGTGCGGTGTATTGACAACCGGCTGTGTCTGGTTCCGTGTATTGACAACCGGCTGTGTCTGGTTCCGTGTATTGACAACCGGCTGTGTCTGGTTCCGTGTATTGACAACCGGCTGTGTCTGGTGCCGTGTATTGACAACCGGCTGTGTCTGGTGCCGTGTATTGACAACCGGCTGTGTCTGGTGCCGTGTATTGACAACCGGCTGTGTCTGGTGCCGTGTATTGAATGCTGGCCAGTGTGGCGGTCAGAAAGAGAGAACAAACTGGTGTTAAATATGTGTTGGTGACTCGTGTGATAAACAAAGAAAATAACTTTTTCTTTCACCTGAGAAGTTTGTGTCAAATTTCTAATTTCTTTTGCGACTGTCTCTACACACAATGTTAAAAAAACATCCTTGTGTTTTCTTTCAAATGTTTGAAAATCAATTTCTTAAAAGCCGGCCAACACATGCCAACATGTAAAATGGATGTTAAACTTAATAATAATGATGATGAAAACAAATTTTTGTTTAAATATTTATTTTCACAAAATGAAACTTTTGATTAAAGTTAAACTTACACTAAAAAGTAAATAAACAAACGAGGGAGAGAATTACTAATCAAAAGTGGAGAAATTTGTCCAACATCAATCATATTTCAGGAATGTTACAATAAACATTAAATAACAGTTAACTAAAAAATAATCAATCATATTTCAGGAATGTTACAATAAACATTAAATAACAGTTAACTAAAAAATAATCAATCATATTTCAGGAATGTTACAATAAACATTAAATAACAGTTAACTAAAAAATAATCAATCATATTTCAGGAATGTTACAATAAACATTAAATAATAGTTAACTAAAAAATAATCAATCATATTTCAGGAATGTTACAATAAACATTAAATAACAGTTAACTAAAAAATAATCAATCATATTTCAGGAATGTTACAATAAACATTAAATAATAGTTAACTAAAAAATAATTGAAGAAAAATGGGGAGGCAAATAATAATTCATAAAATGACCCGTCTCAAAACCAACATGCAGATATCAGGCTCAAAGTGTTTCCACAAAAGTCAAATTAATTTACATGAATCTCCGGTGTGACGCATTATTAACAGTCTAAGGTTGGTATGGATGTTGTACATGGCAGGCTTATCAGTTCATTCATGAAACAATTGCTTTCAGATGTTGGCATATCTCTAGCAATAAACATCTTTCTCATTCTGCTTTACTTTTCAGGTCCGTAGAAGTGCCTGTGAATAGCAAACAGAAACCCGGTGCTACCACAAATCACACAGTAAATGATGCTCCACAGATGACTGAGAACCAGGAACCGGACTCTGATCCTCACCTACCTACTCCCGAACCGCATTATAAGATCTCAAATTTAGCGAATGTGTTGTCAGTTTTCGCCTTTGCTATTGAATCTCGGTAAGTTGTGTTTTCGACTTTGATCTTTTCAATGTATGCCGACAATTGTGATCATTTGTTGTTTTTTTTTACATTATTTTAATCTCCATTTTTCTAGTTGGCAAATTTATGTACATATCCCATCAGTTTAGTTTTAATTAGCATTTGTACTGCACAAGTGTGCCAAGAACTAACAGTGTTCACGCAGGCTTGAAAAGGCCTTTGAAATATGATAAATGTCTTGAAATTATTTTAAACATCGTAGTCTTTATATTCAGTAAAAAATTTGTGTAGGAATATTAAAAATAAAATTGAAATAAATACTATTAAAGTATTTTTTTAATATTAAAATATTTTGGATCAAGTAAAGATTAGATACCCCAAAGCACAAGACAATGATTGGTAAACATTTCAAGTGACTCCGGTTATTCGACCTACCTTGACATTGCCGGTGGTTGTTTGTAAATATGTCAAATAGCAGACATGGTCGAATGTTCGCGAGCAAGATTTTTTAAAAATATATTTACAAAACTTTTTAAGATTTAAAAGAAAAAATATATATTTACAAAACTTTTTCTTTAATATTAAATATTTACAAAACTTTTAAGAATTAAAAAAAAACAACTTTTTCTATTTACACAAAACTTTTAGTGTAAGTAATAAAACGAACGTAAATTTAACAAAATATATTTAAATAAATGGGTGTCTTTCCGAGTGCATTTTTTTAAAATATATTTACAGAACTTTAATAGTAATTATAATTATGATAAAAAAAGTTTTTAAAAATAAAAAGAATGGACTGTATTAATTACAAAATATTAGAAACTGAAAATTTTGGACGCTAAACTTACTTGTACTTGATTTACCTTTATGGAGAAGTAAGCAAATAGCAAGTTTTTTTTGTTTTTTTTTTTAATGAAAATTATAAAAAGATTTGTATCTTGTGATACTGCACTTCATCTTTATAAAAATAAAAGTTATAAAATATATTTTTTAAAATCTCGATTGTTTTGCTTATACTTGTGATTTTATAATGCATAAAAATTGCCTTGGTCTAGAAGGATTTCTCCTTCATTGACCACCCACATACATCGCACTTTAAATAAATATTACATTATATTAAAAATGCACAAAGAAAATTTTAAAAAATTAAAAAAAAAAAAAACACACACACCGTACATAAAAATTAATCTTGGTCGCAAAAATCTGAACAAGTCAGTTATTTCATATTTGTTTCTGCCATTAAAAAGTTTGGTTATAATAACTTTTTAATTGACATCATCTGAAATTCTCAGTTATAATGTCGGTTTATTTATTTATTTAGTATTATTTTACGACCTGCCCCAGTGTAGTATAAACACACCTAACCTCTCCATGTTAAGAACGGCTTTCGGAATAAACCCCTCCCAACCTCCTCATGTTAAGAACGGCTTTTGAAGTTGGGAGTGTTTATTCTGAAAGCTGTTCTGAACATTGGAGGTTGGAGTGTTTATAATACGCTGGGGCACGTCGTAAAAATTTACCATTTATTTATTATTATTATTAGTTTTATTAAAGTTCTGTAAATATATAAAAAGAACGCACTGAGAAAGACACCCATTTATTTAAATATATTTTGTTTAAATACGTTCGTTTTATTACTTATATTAAAAAGTTTTGCATAAATAGAAAAAAGTTGGGTTTTTTTATCCTTAAAAGTTTTGTAAATATTTAATATTAAAGAAAATGTTTTGCAAATATATATTTTTTCTTTTAAATCTTAAAAAGTTTTGTAAATATTTTTTTTTTTAAATCTTGCTCGCGAACATTCGACCATGTCTGGTCTTTGACGTGTTTACAAATAACCAACGGCAATTTCAAGGTCCAACAGCCGGTGTCACTTGAAATGTTCGTCAATCTTTGTTTTCTGCTATGGGGTATCTAATCTTTACTTGATCCAACATTTTTTAAATATTAAACATAAACTCGAATTAAATACAATTTTGAAATTACATCATATTATTTCCGGTATTTAATACAAGAGTTACGTCCCTTTATCATGAAAATACTGGATGTTATCCATATACTTTATGGATGTAACTGAATTGAAATTCAAAATCGAAATAAATATTATTAAAGTATTTGTTAAATATTGATTAAAATTATATACTTATTATATAATTTTTTATATATCAAATGTTGTTTTTAACACTTGAATTTTGTCTGGAGGAGACCTTGAAAATGTGTATGAACCCTGATTAAGAAATATGGAAAAGTCCATAACTTTTAATTGACTCCCTTTTGGAGATTGAAGGTTCAATCCTTAGTGTGGGCAATAGAAAGACTACAATTGCGAATTGCTTAAGACTTCTCCCTGATCATAGCTGATGGAACGAGGACATACTATCTCATGGATTAAATAAAGAGTCCATTTGAAATTCCGTGCAGATTCCTGGGTTTGGCAAGATACACTTGAAGAAGGTCAGAGGTTACATAGTCAGAAGCATTGTGATAATAATATTCAAGATGAGAGCAGTAGTCCGAATAAAACAAATTTTCTTTTCTTCGTTTTCAGAAAGTGATTGAGGATGCATTGGAATCGTATGGATGAGGGCAATCTGGAAATTTTTTAAAAATTTAAAAAAAAAAAAAAAAATTCTAAATTTTAAACCAAATAACGAATTTCCTTATTTGGGCATAATCATCTGAAAATACATAAATGAATATAACTTGAGTTTGAAACAAGATTTTTTGTTCATTTATAGCTTTTGAGAAGCGTAATGAGACGTTTTTGGAAATTAAATAAGAAAAAAAATATTTTACAAGTTGAAAAATGTTTGGTTTTTGTTTCCACCCGTGGGCATACTGTATACTGTTCTAGCATCTGTGCATGAATTATGTGATTATATCTAAAACTTGTAATGTAAATACATATAGAAAGTTTTGCCAAGCATGAAAAATGATGCCAAATTTATTTTAGCAACACAAATAACCACTGAATTATGACCATTTAAAATTTGTTGTAAATTAGAAACTTTATAAACTGAATGAAACGTGCTTACAAATTTAATGTCATCTTGTGGTAATTGCGAAATGATCATAATGACAACTATGATTATACTTCCAGCCAGTAATTGCGAAATGATCATAATGACAACTATGATTATACTTCCAGCCAGTAATTGCGAAATGATCATAATGACAACTATGATTATACTTCCAGCCAGTAATTGCGAAATGATCATAATGACAACTATGATTATACTTCCAGCCAGTAATTGCGAAATGATCATAATGACAACTATGATTATACTTCCAGCCAGTAATTGCGAAATGATCATAATGACAACTATGATTATACTTCCAGCCAGTAATTGCGAAATGATCATAATGACAACTATGATTATACTTCCAGCCAGTAATTGCGAAATGGTCATAATGACAACTATGATTATACTTCCAGCCAGTAATTGCGAAATGATCATAATGACAACTATGATTATACTTCCAGCCAGTAATTGCGAAATGATCATAATGACAACTATGATTATACTTCCAGCCAGTAATTGCGAAATGATCATAATGACAACTATGATTATACTTCCAGCCAGTAATTGCGAAATGATCATAATGACAACTATGATTATACTTCCAGCCAGTAATTGCGAAATGATCATAATGACAACTATGATTATACTTCCAGCCAGTCTAAACATTGGAAAAAAAATCCAGTTCCCTCTAAAATGAAAAAGAAAACAGGGGAGCACAACTTTGACCATTTATATATGATTTGTTTCAACAGCTAACACATTGGATTTTCGTAATAGTAATATCAAGCTAAAGCTAAACACTTTTCTTTTAATCATAAATCAATAAAAAAATTTCAGATTTGGATCATGTAAAAATGGAAGGAAAAACAATTTGATAATCAGGCAAAAATTTAATTCACTAAAGTTTTTGACTGGGATTTTTTTTTATAAAAGATAACTTAAACCCCCATATAAAACTCACTAAATTGATGAATAGCCCTTTTTTTAATTTGTGTAACTCTTTCTATCTGGTGAAACACTGATGTTATTGTTTTTTTTCCTTTTCCTTTGCAAAACTCAATCATGCTCTGCAAGTCAAAAACAAAAAAAAGTTTTCTCTACAAAACAACGAAACTAAACTGTGAATATTTAAAGCCTAAAGCTTTTATTCAAAATTACCGGATTTGACAGTAAATTATCTCAAAAGGATTGATATGCCATAAAACAAAACAACCAAACCAAACACGATGAATAAATATTTGAAGATATAAATAATTTACTTGAAACATAAAAGTATTTTTTTTAAATTACTAGACACAGTATTAAATCACCTGAAAAGGGTTGATATGCCATAAAACAAAGCAATCAAACCATCTTTCCAAGATGGGGTTGTTTTCATATGCAAGAATGCAGACAATAATGGTTGTATTTAGTTAAAACACACTAATGAAATAAATTACCTGTGTCTAAAAATAACATAATGGAGTAACTGAAAAAACTGTTATCTGCTTAATTGTTATGTTGCATTATTTGTAATAAACATATCCAAAAAATATGAAAATGCTAAACAGCTTTCGAAGATAATTAGCGAAAATTGAGTTTTGCTAAATTGGCCTAAGGTTTTCAGTTTTCAGAAAATAATTACCTCCCTTGTTACGATTCGAACTTTCCTGATTAATTTTTAGCAAAACTCAATTTTTGCTAATTTTCTTTGAAAACTGTTCTCATTAATAATTAATTTTCTACCTTATCATTCATCATAATTTTTGGATGTGTTCATTATGACATGACAGTTAAATAGATACCATTGGTCTTACTTGAAATTCAGTATTTTGAATTCTGTTTTAATAATAAAGAAGCACCAAAAATCTCGTGACACAAAAAAAAGAATTAAAGAAAAGAAAATTACATTTTGTTTGTATCCAAATTTTATCAAAATAACCCAAAAAAGATGAAATTGAAGGAAATTTGTTGTATTTGCCCATTTTCCACATACTAAACTGATTTGTGATACATTGTTTATTGAAGAGAAACTTAAAATTGAAACTTCATTCAGAAGTGTTTTTGTTTTTTGTATCAACTTTATACGTAATCTAACAGTTTTGTTATTCTTTTCACAGGCCGTCGTACACATCGGATCAGCTAACTGCCCTCTTTTTAATGTTATGTAAAATAAGAATGGATATAGGCATCGCAACGTGAGTAAAGAAAAAAATGTTATCTATTTTATTGGAAATGAATATCAACTAAACGGGAGCTCTCTATGGAATGGAGGTATAAATGTTGTGTATTATACTGGCCAACTCAGTGATTGTCTCACTCGTTCTATCTAGTATCTGAACACTACTTGATGAATCAAATTGCAATCTTTTTTGCCTCTTCTTCACAGCTGGAAGTATGCTATGAATGAACAGAAACCCATTGGATATTATTATTAATCTTTTTAATTCTACTAACCATTTCTGTTCCCCTTCAGATAGAAACCTTAGAAGAATTTCTATAAACTACAGAAGTTCAGAAGTTTTACCTCCACCAAGGAGGTTATGTATTTTGTGGAATTTATCACTATATATTTGTTTGTGAACAGTCTAGCATCCAGATTGCTTGACTAACTATCACTAAATTTGTTAAAAATATTGGTCATAGTATGACTTAGAACTGATTTAAGTTTAGGAATGTCTACGAGGTGTCTTCAGTAAGTTTACAGACTTTTTCGTACAGGCATTTAAAATTGTCGTAAAGTCTTCAAAATTCAATATGTTACTGCTATGCATCTTATGAGATGTCTGACCAATTTTTATAATTTCAGGTTCAAATGAACAGTTACAGCAGGAATTGGAATACACCCTACTAAAGTCTGATTGTCACAGCTGGTGAATTTCAAAAATGCAATCTCGACGTAAGGATACTTTAGAAAAATGATATGTAATAAAATTCTGTTTTAAACTTGGAAAAAAATGTCAGAAATGTATGGAATGTTTCAGACTGCTTTTAGACCATCTTGCATGAATCGATCATCAGTTTTTGAGTGGCATAAGAGATTCAAAGAAAGCAGAGATTCTCTGAGGGATGAAAGGTGTGGGAGGAATAAGGAAGTCAGAACACCAAAGTTGATTGGCCAAATAAAGAATTTCATGGATAACAACCATCGTGTGTCTATAGAGACAATAAGTGCACAGTTTGGTGTCAATGTGGGAACTGTACACACAATTATTAGTGAGGAACTGAAGATGCAAAAGATTTGCACAAAGTCTGTCCCAAGGTTGCTGAAAGAAGATCAGAATGAAAGACGTTGTCATGACAGCAGGAAGATGATCGAGCTGATCAATTCATATCCCACAGTTCTTGATGCTCTGGTGATCTGTGATGAAAGCTGGATCTACTGCTATGACCCAGAGACCGAGTTCCCAGTGGAAGCATGCTGGTTCTCCCAGACCTAAGAAGGCCAGACAGAGCAAATTCATCTAGAAACTTATGATGATCCCTTTTTTTTTGACAGCACAGAAATGATCTGCATGCACTGGGTTCCCACTAGACAGACAGTCAACAAGGAATACTATGTTGAGTTTTAAGCAAGTTCAGGAAAAGAAGAGGCCAACACTCTTCAAATCGGGTCAGTGGCGTTTCCACCAGGACAATGCACCAGCCTACAACTTCATCTTTGCTACAGACTATTTAACCAAGATGAGCATAAAGACAGTTCCTCACCACTTTCAGATTTTTGAAATTCACCAACTGTGACAATCAGGCTTTAGTAGGTTGTATTCTAATTCCTGGTGTAACTGTTCATTTGAACCTGAAATCATGACAATTTTAAATGGCTGTACAAAAAAGTCTGGAAACGTATTGAAGGCACTTCGTAGTTCATAATTTTATTGCTGCTGAGTAGTCTGTACGGACTTTGTTTTGCAACATGGCATTTCACCGCATCACTAATTCCATCACACGATGATTTTCTGTGACAAGTTGCAAAGAAAATCTAGTCTGCTTTGATGTAAATTTATGTGAACGTCAATTAATGCGGTATTTACATTTTGTCGCCGTTGTTATTAAGGATAATATATGTTGAGAAAAGAAAAAAGAGAAGGGGGGGGCAGGTTCGGATAATATAGATAGGTAGGCGGATTGAGGATGATTATTGATGATAGTAAAGATGGGAATTATTAATTAATGATGGGGGGGGGTCGACATAGACCGGGGGGGTGCAATTAATGCAGTATTTACATTTTGTAGACGTTGTTAAGAATAATATATGTTGGAAAGAAAAGGATAATATAGATAGGTAAGTGGATTGAGAATGATTATTGATGATAGTAAAGATGGAAAAAGTAGAATTATTGGTTAATGGGTTGGATAATATTAATTGGTGAGGTTATTAGATATATGTAACTTGGTTAATGGGCGGTAGAGGTGAGGATAGATAATTAAATAGGAAAGTAGTAGGTAAAGGTTATTGGTTGTATCCAAGAGGTAGTGGGTAGGGTATTTCTGTTATGCTAGTTTTTATATTTGGAATGGAGTAAAATTACTAAGGAGATATTGTTTGTAGTGTTTGCAATTTATTGATGTTTCGTATTTTTTATTTAAAAGTTTATCTTTGTCTTTAAAATTTGTGATAAATAATTTTTCATATAAACAAAGATGACATGGGGAGTTAATTGATTTGTAAGTGCTGGATTTTTTTAGGATTTCCCAGGTGATAGTTGGGGTGAGGTGTCTTCTGGTTAGCTGTAGGTAGTGGTTGGTGAGTGAAGTTTTGTTTGGGTGATTAGGGTTGTTTATGGAGCATTTGTGGACCCTGAATCTTTCCTTAAAGGGGGTACTTGATACTCCCACTACTCCCCCCCCCCCAAGTATTTTTTAAAAAACTTTAACGTCTCCTTTTCTTTTTTCTTTTTTCAAACGTATCTAATAGAAGCTCTTTAGCGTCTTTTCACAACTGAAATTCAACTATAAAACCTCCTCACACTACCACACGACCTCCCTCTCTATCTAATACCCCCCCCAAACAACTTTCTATCCATTTCTGTAAGTTTAAACTTCAGTCCACCTATAAATTCCGATGAAATTGGTACTCTACATCATCTCCTGGGGTGAAAATCCAATGGAAACAGTAATGTAAATTTATTATGGGCTCAATAAAAAATTTAAAAAATTATATATATATATATATATATATATATATATATAAAATTAGTTATTTTTAATACCTACAGACACTAGTGATTCATCCTTCTGGAATCATTGGTGCAGGAACTTATGATTGCCGTTAGTCATGGGATTCGAACCCCGCAACAAAGCTATCTGTGTCTCCATTAGCAAGGAACAAACCACAGGGTCACAATGCTATATATATATATATATATATATATATATATATATATATATATATGAGAAAGAGGGAGATTACTAACAACCTGAATTCATAATAATTCATAATAAAAAAAAAAGTTGAATCGCTTTTTGTACAAATAAGATAAATGTTTAATTGTAAAAGTTACTTTTTATTTTCTCAAATCAAATATGAAAAATAAGATTTTTCTCAATTTTTTTTCTATAAATTAACAAAATTTTGCTGTACTTTTGTTTTTTAATCTCTATAGACGTTCAGTAGTGTACAAAATTCAAGCTGTCCTCTCCCGAATCATCCAAAAATATAAAAAGTCTGAATGGCCTCAGAAGGTGAGCATGGAATTATTCTGATATTTATCTCATTTAAATGCACATTTTCAAATATTTTTTCTTCATCTCAACACCAAGTTGTTTACAAAACCCAATAAAAAGAAATGTACCATAGGCGCTTTTATCTCGTTCGAAAAAAGGCAGCGTTCTCTAACCGGGTTTCTGATCTGTGGAACAGAGGTAACAACAATGTCTATCATATTAGGTTTAAAGTCACCTTCGACAAACATTCATGGTGTTTTTTATTGATTTAATACATTGAGCAAAATTAGTTTCTATTGAGATTCAAGGTCGTTAATCTACAATAATATCGAAGAAATCTTGGCCCTGGCTGGCGGCACATAAAATAGTCATGAAGCCGATGAGAGAGAGAGCACTATCCAAACATCCACCGAGAGAATACTGGAACCTGGGAAGGCTTTTTGCCACCCAAATCTTGGGGAATACCAATGGGCATTACCAGTGAGAAATTAATGGCAGCAGCTTTTGCAATAACACAGATGCAGTGGTTAATGAAAGAAGTGGAAAACACTGGAAATCTGGGGACATTTGTCACTTGGACTCCAAGGAACACCACTGGTTATCATCAGTGAGCAATCGTCGATGATTGCCTATGTGAGAACTCCTAGTGAGTACCGTATAATAATAATAATAATAATAATGATGATGGCAAAATTGTGTGCAAAAAGTAAAAAAATTGGTATATTTATTTATTCAGCAACAAAATATGTTTGTCATAAATATGGAAAGGTCAAATCTTTTAAAATGATTTCAAAGGGTTTCTATTAGTGATGTGACGATTTTAACATTCTTTCCAATTCCAATACGATTACCAATTCTGATTCCGATTCTTTTAAATTTCTAAATATCTAGTTATAGAGATTTTTTTCTTTTAATTTTTGGATTATTATAAGAAATACTAGTAATGTATGCATATATTTTCTCCAAAGCAAAACTACCCTGAAAGTGTGTGTAGGAAGGCGGGGGATGTACATTACATAAATAGATATTTATATTTTTTGATCAATGTTTTCTTTATAATTGACTAGCAGTTCAGCCCGGCTTTGCTCGGACCCTATATACTGTTCATAACTTTATGTGCATATGTATATATTAAAAAGTTTGATTCGTGTTCAGGTAACTTACATCTAAAATTTCAAGTGTTTAGCAGAAGAGTTTGGTAATCTGCAAAGGTCAACTTATTCAACATTGATCTCTTGGCAGCCAAAAGTTTGCCCAAAAACTGCTTAAAAAGCTTGCTGCATGTCTGAATACCCTTTTATGTAAAATTTCAAATGTTTAGACTCAAAATTGGCTGAATAGTTTGCTAGTGACCGCAAAGGTCAAATCTTTTGAACTTTGACCATTTGGCAGTTAAATTTTTGGCCAAAAACCGATTAAAAAGCTTGCTCTATGTCTGAATACACTTTATGTAAAATTTCAAATGTTTAGATCAAAAATTGACTGAGTAATCTAGTAGGGACCGCAGATGTCAAATTTTGTTTAACTTTGACCTCAATTTTGACCCCTTAACATTTATTTTTTGGGGCTCAAATAAAATTAAAAAGTTTGATCCATGTCCAAGTAACCTACATCTAAAATTTCAAGTGTTTAGACCCAAAATTGGCAGATGAGTTCGGTAGAGTTTCAAAGGTCAAATTGTTGAACTATGGCCCCTTGACAGCCAAATTTTTGGCCAAAAACCGATTAAAGAAAAAAATATTCTCAAATCTCAATACCCCTTATGTCAAATCTCGAGTCTGTAGATTGAAAATTAACAGAGTAGTTTGGTAGGAAAATGTATACACACAGACACACAATTTTACTTTTCTAGATATATAGATTGAAAATAGTGATTTTCAATACTTATTCTGAAATTTTCATTATTTTTCCTATTCGTCCACTCGTGCTTTTACCTGTGCCATTTTTACTGCACCATTTTTTGCCGTTTTATTTTTACATAAAGTTATGATTTATAGCTGTTAGTTTTAAAATCAATAAATATTTAACATTTTAACTTTAATACTAATAAAATAAAGCTTTAAAAAAATAAATGTATCATTTTTGGAATTAGAAACTAAGCACAAATTTTCCCGATTCCGATACCCCAAAATGTTTCGATTTTACCAATTCTGATTGATCGTTCCAATACTAGTTTTTACAAAGTGACTTGACATTTTTGAAAAGTTTTTTTTTTTTTTTTTTCCCAGACTGTCTTTTGCTCTTAGAAAATTGGCCCATCAAAAGTCATTCTTGCTTCTATACAAAAAATCTGAGAAATTGAAATTTTTCAGTTTCCATGTTTTATTTTCATGTGTAACCCCCTCCTCTCTATCCCCACTCTCATTTTTACACATGCTCTTGTTTGAAAGGTTTTTGTTTTTTTTTCTTTATAGATGATATATCTATCTGGCCATCTATCCACTTTGTTCTCTCACCATCACAACATGCTGTTCCTGACAGAGACCCTGCCACACTGTGTTCGAAGTATTCAACTAAGACGTCACCTTGCCACCCTTCAGCTTTACATAACAGTTGGATTGGATGTCTCAGAAATAAGAATGTCACCAGATATCAAGGTACTGCATCCACATATCTAGTTTAAAGTCGATAATTGAAACTACCATAATGCCTTCTCCATTTCCTAGAAATCCTATGAATAATACGCAGATGATGGAAAAATAATGTCATGTCAAACTTTTTTGGACTGCTGTTCTCATCTTGTTGATTATTCTTACAACGTTTCTGCCAATGTAATCTCTGATCTTCTTCAGGTGTACTTTCTTGAATTTGTGGCGCAATGGATAAAAATGCTAAGTTAATTGGTTCTAAGTATTAGATATTGACCAGACGACTGGATCTTTAATTTAACTAAGAAAGATATGATTAGATCAAGTATTTATCCATTAATGCCATACGATTTCATTTTCTTGAGAAGGCTTTCATGATAGACCTTGTTGGAGACATATTATTGAAATATATATGAAAAAAAGCATTAGGGAAACAAACGCTGACTGACTGATATTTATTGAAGTTAAAGTCCAAAACCTTAGCTCATTTCTAAATGATTTATTTCCAAGTCTGAAATTGTGAAAAGGTTGTTCTTTGTTTTTTTTTCTCCTCAAACGATTTATGATTTGATGTCTTATTCAGATTTCCTGTTTGCTTGATGTGTTTCCATTCCTGAAAGGCTTTGTCCAATCGGAACTCTACAAGATGTACACAGCTATTGACCTCCTTACAATTGCGGTAGGAGACAGCAGTCTCAATAGCTCAGATCGGGTAAGGCCCATTTTTATTCTAATCTTTGATTCCAGGATATGATATTAAACTGCCATTATATGGCAAAGAACCAAATCTAGAAACTCTGGTGGTGGGACTGAAATAAGTTATATTAAATATAAATCTATAATTTGTTTTATCTTCACCCAACCAATGCCAAGCATTGAGTTTTGTGTTAACAAGGAAAAGCAAGACACACAGTTAAATTGTGCTGATCAAATTGATATTATCAGCAACCAATCATGTACGCATGTTCATTTTTTGTAATGTCTGCATTTCACTGAAAATTTGGTGCTTCTTCATTATAAGAACAAAATTTGAAAATCCAAATATTGAATTTAAAGTAAAACCGTAACAAGGGAGGTAATTATTTTCTGAAAACTTTGAAAATCTTAGGTCAATTGAGCAAAACTCAGTTTTCGCTAATTGTTTTTGAAAACTGTTTTTATTAATAACTAGCGGGGGTACCCGGTGTTGCTCGGGTGTTTGGAGGTGTGTGTTGGTGGGGGAGGGTAGATTAAAACAACCCTGTTAAAAAAAAAAAACGTTGGCCGGTTGTTTGGAGGTGTAAAAGAAAAAAAATAGTTTTAGTATAAAGGTAGGCTTGAACCCCGAACATTTGACGCGGAGGTGGAAAGGAAATGGAAAAATAATCCTGCGACCTAACCATCTCGACCACAGGAACAGATGAATTGATAAGTGTGTTAAGTTGACGTTTATAAACCGAAATTAGCAGGTGCGACAACGTCAAGTTACGGAAGCCAGTTTCTGTTTTCCCCGCTACGCGGCGATCAAACAATTAAAAAAAAAAAAAAAAAACTAACGTAAGGCAAACAAACAATGAAAACAGAAAAACGAACACGTGAAAAATGGCTTAAATAAGCCTGTTTCGATATTAAAATTTAAAAAATCGGTGGGTACCTGGGTGCTTTTGGGTGTCGCTAAGAATAAGCGAAGTAAAAAAAAAAAAAAAAAAGCAGAAAAACGAACTTTACGTGAAAAATGGCTTAAATAAAACTGGTTCAATATTTAAATTTAAAAAATCGGAAAAAAAAAAAAAAAAAACATCTCCCACCACGATTCGAGCCCAAAACGTTTAGATAATGAGCCAAGGCCTTAACCAACTGAGCTAACGCGACGTACATGAAATTTGTTCATTTTTTCAACTATTTAAAGTAAATCAGGTCACGACGTCATCTGACGCATGCGTAGACTCTGTCAATATCACGAGAGGACCGTTTTTGTTGACCCCCCCCTCCCCCTGTCAAAAATTGTCGATTTTGGGGTGAAAAAGTTAACGTTTTTGGCCAATTTTTCGATATTTTTCGAGCAAAGGATGGAGCTTCGATGTGATACTGAGTTTGTGAATTTTCGTCGCGTCTGTCGAAAGTTTTTAGCAGATATCCAAACATACATACATACATACATTTTCGCTTTTATATATATAGATTAATTTTCTACCTTATCATTTTTTGTAATTTTTGGATATTTTCATTACTGCGACATGATAATTAAGTGGATATCATTTGTTTTGCCTGAAATTCAATATTTCAATTTTCGGTCTTATAAAGAAGCACTGAAAACTCTATATTGATGATGATGGCGACGACGACAGAGGCATTGTAGATACTCTGATGATGAAAGTTTTTGTTAACCAAACAGAAAATTACTATGACTGATTGTAACTGCTGTTGGTACGATGTATATATGTGATTTTTTTTTTATGGAAATCACTGCAGGCAAGGTGTGAAGCCACTTGATGTAAGAAGCTGACAAAAACGCAAAGACAGGAGATACCTATTGACCCTAGTCTTGCAAAGATCAAAGCTATAGGTAGGGGAAAAACAGCAGGAAGAAAGTTACACAAGCCCACAATCCTTGGAAAGCAGTTACTGGTTGCAGACAAGAAGAAATGGTGGGGACCAATTAAATTGCAGATACGTTTCTGCATCTTATCAAGAACCCTGAAATGAGACGAGAAATTCACCAGCACAAATATGACAACAACGCTTCATGCATAGTTTGATAGTAGATTTATAGAAATAGAAAATAGTCTCAATGTGAGAAAGTGTTTTGAGCGAAAGAGAGAACCTATTTTATGAGAATCAAAAAGAGCAATGGATCTAATATATATGAACTCTAAGAAAAATTTGATGAGAAAGAAAGACTATGTAATTATAACTCTCTCTTTCTTCAACTTCTTTCAATTTCTGTAAATATTTTAATCGTTTTTAATTTTGTTATTTTTCTTTTAAATTTATTATTTCAGGAGGATTTACATAAACTGATGGACCGTGTTACTCAGTTGTCTGAAATGCTCAGAGACAATGGCCGTATGGTTGCATGCTCAACAGTAAATATTTTTTATCCTCTTTCCTTTTATTCTTTGTTTTACACAGTTTTTTACACAATAACATTTTATTCAAAATGTTTATATGTATTTCATTTATGTCAATCTATTGTCCGTTGTTATGGCATTAAAATAATTATAAACCAAATTTAATTTTCTGATGGTCTAATGTACAAAGATGAATATTCAATGAAAAAAACTGGTGTGGATTGCGAAATGTATTTTAACAAAATATTGCAACAGATATAGTATGCAATTGAAGAAATAGATTGGATTTTTTTATCAAAAAAGACATAAATAAAAATTATGAATTGGCTAGTTAGAATCAAATAACGATTTCTCAGATGCATTGTTATTTAGTTTTAAAGTCGAAAATTTGACTGACTTTATTTTATATAGTAGATGACGGTGATATAAATTGCAATCATAGTTTCGTCTGTTATAAATGAACATTATTTTAATATTTGTAAAAGTATTGACATTATAAATGGATATCAGATGAAAGAGGATAATGTGGATATTCTATATTTGAATATTAACAAACCATTTAATATGCTGTTATCTCCTCATTTGCTTTTATTTTTCGTATTACTTGAACTCATCACTCATGGCCGGAAACTTTGTTTTCATCACCCTGGGCACGTCTGTTATTCATGGCAATCCAGCGATGCATTTTGAGGGTGCTGGCAATGGTCCTGTTGTCATAACTTGGATTGGTAGAGAGCATGATTTGTACAGCAGCACATCTCCGATCTCGCTCGTTGAACATTGTGTCACTTTCAGACATGATAGAAGGCTCCTATCACTCTTGGGATTTGTACACAACTGGACAACTAGTAGATGGTCTACAACAAAAAAAGAAAACCTGTTTTCATCAAACAGAATTGGAATCATGTCGTCTGTACTAGGGTGACAATTTTGTCTCACCTTGTACTAGGTAACATTTAGTTCTAAGTGAAACTCGTCTCAATGTTGAAGGTTCAATACTTAACGTGAGATGATACTAAGAATACAACTGAGAATTACTTAGGTTTTCTACCTGGTTATGGCTGACAGAACAAGAGCATACTACCCCTGTGTCTTAAATAAAGGGTTCCATTTGAAATTCCATGCAGATTCTTGAGTTTGGCAAAATACACCTGAAAAAAGGTCAGAGTTTACATTGGCCGAAACGTGAGAATAACACAAGATAAGAACCGTAGTTCAAATAATACAAATTTCTATCACATTCTTCAATTTTAATGGGGTTATTCCATTCTGATTTTGTTTATACTTTTAGGTGATTATTTAAAAATGTTTCAAATTAGCCGTCATCTGTGCAGGACTAAGTAATTTGGGAAATAAATTTATAGCAAAGTACATTACTATATTACCAATAACATAGTATAACAATAACAAATGAAAATTGACTAGTTAGAAGCAAGTTTGATTTGTAAGCTTAAATGCTAATTAGGTCTGACTTTAAAAATCCGACAAGATAACTTTATAGATTATATTATTAAAATGAAAAACTTTACATGGTTTTAAACCAGGCTAAGACATTTGTAAGAACAGACTGATTCCAAATATACAGAGAAAAACCATATACGACTGATGTATGGGCAGATACATAAACATCTTTGCTTTATATATAGAATGTTGTCTTTCTGAATTGTATCTTTTTTTTGTTTTTTTTTCAATTAAATTTCCACAGGTTAAGAGCAAATTGGTAGTTTTGTGTACAAAATGGAAAATCCTTATCGAATCACTCAGTCTCACTCAGGTAAATTTATTTATTTTTTTAATGTTTTTTTTTTTTCATAAAATTGTGTTTACAACTAAGTTATTACCATTTTTTTTTAGTCTTTCAAACTTTCGTACTTATGCAATATAATTCAGTTTCAAAAAATGTATTTTAGATAAAACCACTATTATGTACTTGCATGCCATGTTGAAATTAGTAAACATTCCTAAAAATGATCTATGCTGTAGATGTCATTCAAAGACCTTTTCATTTATTTTGTATTTTGTTGAAATCTGAAAACCATCTTTTATAGAAATTTGAAAACCAAAATGTAAAAACAAAAATGTTAAATGATAAAATCATCTATAATATAAATCTTACCTTTCTGTTTAAATGTATGTATGTTTGTATGTCTGCCTAAAACTTTTGACAGAGGTGACAGATTTTCACGAGATATCATTTTGAAGCTCAACATCTTGGACAACAAATATCGAAAAATTGACCAAAAAATATTAATTCTTTCACCCTCAACTGGGCAGTTTTCTACAAGGAGTGGTCGATTTTTTGCGAGCCATTTTTGCAAGTCATTGTAGCAGTTGGATTGACTTTGCCTAATTTTAACGTTTCGAACGTTGCGTCATGGAGTAGCCGTAAGACGTCAGATTTTCCTTCACTTTCTTTTCCGCCTTCATGTCACGGGTTCAAGCCTGCCTGCTACCACTTTTTTTTTTTTTTTTTGCTCAACACACACCTCCAAACACCCGGGCAATGCCAGGCACCCAGACTAGTTTATTTAAAAGGTTGAATCTTTCAACAAATATGTCCTCAAAGCAAGATTTCTTCTTTTTGTTTATTTTTTTATTTTACTAGTATTAACCTTAAGAGAGATGACTTTATTGTGGAAACAAAAAATATGTCTGGTGTTGTTTACAATAGTTTTTTGAAGTAAAGTCTCATATGAATTTTTTTTTTTTTTTTTTTTTTTTTTTTTTAGAAGTTTGGAAATCAAACTAATGGGTATCGTCAGCTAATGTAGCAGACACACCTGAAGTTAGGAAGTACATTAGCTGACTATTGCCAAATAATGTAATGTTTTTAAAAGTCAATCAAATCATTGATTTTAAAGGCTAACAAAATTTTGAAAAAAAAGTTAAATTTTGTATAGCATTACTTTCAAACTCTCATCAGCAAAACCGTACATATTCCAGATGCGGCATAAATACTGTTACAAAATAAAACTCAGATTTATCCTAACAAAATAATTTATTACAAAACCCAATTACAGAAAATGAAAACCCAATTACAGAAAATGAAGACCCAATTACAGAAAATGAAAACCCAATTACAGAAAATGAAGACCCAATTACAGAAAATGAAAACCTAATTACAGAAAATGAAAACCCAATTACATAAAATGAAGACCCAATTACAGAAAATGAAGACCCAATTACAGAAAATGAAAACCCAATTACATAAAATGAAGACCCAATTACAGAAAATGAAGACCCAATTACAGAAAATGAAAACCCAATTACAGAAAATGAAAACCCAATTACAGAAAATGAAAACCTAATTACAGAAAATGAAAACCCAATTACATAAAATGAAGACCCAATTACAGAAAATGAAGACCCAATTACAGAAAATGAAAACCCAATTACAGAAAATGAAAACCCAATTACATAAAATGAAGACCCAATTACAGAAAATGAAGACCCAATTACAGAAAATGAAAACCCAATTACAGAAAATGAAAACCCAATTACAGAAAATGAAAACCCAATTACAGAAAATGAAGACCCAATTACAGAAAATGAAAACCTAATTACAGAAAATGAAGACCCAATTACAGAAAATGAAAACCCAATTACAGAAAATGAAAACCCAATTACAGAAAATGAAAACCCAATTACAGAAAATGAAAACCCAATTACAGAAAATGAAGACCCAATTACAGAAAATGAAGACCCAATTACAGAAAATGAAGACCCAATTACAGAAAATGAAAACCCAATTACAGAAAATGAAGACCCAATTACAGAAAATGAAGACCCAATTACAGAAAATGAAGACCCAATTACAGAAAATGAAGACCCAATTACAGAAAATGAAGACCCAATTACAGAAAATGAAGACCCAATTACAGAAAATGAAGACCCAATTACAGAAAATGAAGACCCAATTACAGAAAATGAAGACCCAATTACAGAAAATGAAGACCCAATTACAGAAAATGAAGACCCAATTACAGAAAATGAAGACCCAATTACAGAAAATGAAAACCTAATTACAGAAAATGAAGACCCAATTACAGAAAATGAAGACCCAATTACAGAAAATGAAAACCTAATTACAGAAAATGAAAACCCAATTACAGAAAATGAAAACCTAATTACAGAAAATGAAGACCCAATTACAGAAAATGAAAACCTAATTACAGAAAATGAAGACCCAATTACAGAAAATGAAGACCTAATTACAGAAAATGAAGACCCAATTACAGAAAATGAAGACCCAATTACAGAAAATGAAGACCCAATTACAGAAAATGAAGACCCAATTACAGAAAATGAAGACCCAATTACAGAAAATGAAGACCCAATTACAGAAAATGAAGACCCAATTACAGAAAATGAAGACCCAATTACAGAAAATGAAGACCCAATTACAGAAAATGAAGACCCAATTACAGAAAATGAAGACTCAATTACAGAAAATGAAAAGCAAATACTGAAGGAACAAAATGGCAAAAGTATTATCAAAAATGTTTCCTTCAAGTCTTCACTACACTACAAAGTCTTTTGGAGAAATTATCTATAGCAGCACGCACAACATCTAAGAATATTTTCTGCCAGCATTTGTTCAATTTTATCTTTACAGCTTTAATATTTTTACAAGGAGTAGAGCAAGCTTTACTCTCTAGAATGAGAGAGGTCATCCAGGACAAACAGTTGTTTCTACGCCACTGTTGTGTTATATAAGCACTGTTGCTTATCGCACCATTTTGTTGGAGAGTTCAAACTTCATCACCAAACACAGAATTAAACCATGGGGTCAGTGCATCCTCAAGATTGTCCTCAGTGTAACGTTCTTTATTAATCTTGACCCTTGAGGGAGAAAAACAAATGAAGATTTTAATCTCTCGGAAATGGCTCCTCAAATCATCACTGATGCTGATTTCTGCATTATCAGATATTGTTTCACGACTTCTCACGAGGACTCTATCATCTATCATTTTGATGATTGTGGAACTGCTGAAGTGAGAATAACTTTTCGTCCATGAAGATGATGTTATTGAGCGTGCCCTTTCTGATACGGTTTAATAAGAGTTGACTTCTGATGAGTATCTTTACAATTGTGGTTGCAGAGAGTATCAGTCGCTGTTGGAGCTTATAGAGTGACATCTGTAGGTCACTTTCGACATATTCTCCGTATAGTCCATGGTGATGTTTGCATTTCTTTTGCCATTTATCTCATGGATTTTCTTGGTTTGTCTGTGTTATGAGTATATTTCTGGAATAATTGTTATGTCCTGGGCGTGGCAATCAGCTCCTCAGGGGAAATAAATGATAAGTTATTTAGATAATATTAACAATGAAATAGTAGACACATCCCAAGGGATTGATATGTTGGCTACGTTTGTTTGGCAGGTCTTGTCATTGGGTTTTCTTGATGTTGTTAAGCATCATGAGTGACAAGATTTTCATTGTCATTAATTTAGTAGGGACCGTTCTGCTTGAGTTGTGCATGGTATACAATAAGAAAAAAAAAATGGTTTATAAAAATGCAACTTTATTTATTTTAAAAATTAAGGAACATTTTTAACTTGAGCTCCATTCTCAGTAAAGATGTGATCCGAATACAAAATCTTGGCTTCAACTTTATTTTTATTTATTTTTTTTTTTTCCAAGAGAGTTACCACTTATCAAGTCCTGAAAGCCACTCAAGGATAAGGATTAATGAATATACGGTGGTCAGTACGACAACAACGTAGTGATTGTTAGTGGTGGAAATTGGATAGAATTTGATTATTTCAGGAGACAGCTCAACAAAAACTTGTTTACATTGGACTTGAAGATTTTAATTTAGTCAGCTGGAAAGCAGCTTAGCAGAATAGTTCCATAGGCAGGCAGTTCTAGAAAAGAAGGAATTGAATTACAATTACCCTTTCATCGAGAGAGCGATAGGTATACCCGTTTATGAAAACCAAAAAGATATACTTGTTATTACATTTATAAAGTCTGTAAGATAATTGACTTGACTTGACCTTTTTAATTATGTACCGCTATTGTGCTGAGATTTTATAAACATGTGTCAATCTTCAGATTGGATGAGCACTGACATTTTGAGATGAAAAATAAACTTATGCGTCTCCTCATGAGGACAAAAAGAACATGAATAGAAGGCTTTGACGTGTGGGGAGCTCAAGAGCTCCCTCATAAAGGGCTATATTTCATTCTTTTCAGTTGCTAACATATTCACGCTACTGGATTTACACTTAATCTTGAAATAAAAATTTAAAAAATGAATAAAATGTTTCACCGTCTTCTGTTTTTCAGAAAAGTCTGTTTGCCTTTACCCGTCAGCAGTCCCTGATGTCCCCAACGACTGCAGAAATGACACCTCGGACTTATGATTCGGATTCCGACACAAACTCCAGTAGCTTCTCCAGCTCTGTGTCCAGCATCCTCAGTCTACCGGAAATCTGAACTTGTAATTTCCTCTGTGAGTCATTCTAGGCTGGAACTTTTACAAGCAGAAAATGCTCAATCGTTTTGTCAGCAGCAAAGGTCATTGCAATAATAGAATTTTATTTATAAATTGGAAATGAAAGTTTTGCGTCCTGCACTTCATAGACAGGACAACCCTGTGGTCTGCACATTTCTTAAACATTAAAAAACTCATTCTGTTATTGCTGTACAATATAATAACGTATTTCACTGCAATTAATTTATCAAAAAAAAAAAAAAAAAATATGCTGTTCTGCCTGGACTGGTAATATGGGAACATTTTTCAATTATGACTGAAAAAAATAAAAATCAGAAAAGGGGAAATAACTCATATTTTAATGAAAGAATATAAAAAGTTGTTTTCTGTACAACTGAAATTTTATTTTATTTTTCTGTATAAGTTTAAAAAAATGTTTAAACAATAAACCTTAAAAACTAAAATAATTTTATTGCATTCTGGGCAATTCCAGGTAGTTACATCTGGTTATTTTTATAATAAATCATCATCATCATCATTATCATCATCCTGTGGCCTCAACCGAAATAGAACTCCCTAAACCCTTCCAGTGTTCCCTATCTGTCACAGCACCCAAAAGATCTTCCTTGGAGATGAATGTATCTCGTTGTTTCTTATCTGGAAAACTTAACTTTCGTAATCGATTGTGAGATGATAGGTGATTCCACAAATGATGAAACAAGTTCATCTGTGGCACGTGCACAGTGCCCAGCAAGCTGAACACGTCTCTTGCAAACTGAGGTTGATATTTTCGGTAAGTCTCCATATACCATTTCTAAAGTTGGGTGATTTCGCCATGAGAGAATGAGTACTCTTTTCAAATGACGTGTACCATCCATCCAAATGACGTTGTTTTGCTGAAAGAGTCCAAGTTTCAGATCCATAGAGTCAAATTCGTTCAATAAGTATGCAGAAAATTTGGATTTTGAATTTGCAAGCAAGATTGGATTTCCAGATCTCATTCATTTTGTTACAAGCAGTCCATGCCATGCCTTTTCTCAGAGTTCCTGGTGTGTGATCCTAGATACTTGTAGTTTTCAACATATTTGAGGATGTTATTTGTGAGGGTTTTAATTTTGTGATTGTTGCAAATGTTAATTGGCATACACTTAGTCTTGGCAGCATTCAGGTGAAGCCCTGTACTGTTCGCTGCTGATTCAAGAGAAGATAGAGGTGCCTGGGCGCTAATGAGGTTGTCAGATAACAGCATAATGTCATAATATTTATAATAAAAGTAGGATTTATTAAATCAACTTTGATCGACTGATGATTACGTATGCAGGGTGGGCATAAATATGTTACAAAATAAAACTCCGATTTATCCCAACAAAAATTGTATTTCAAAATTCAATTACAGAAAATAATAAGCAAATACTGAAAGAACAAAATGGCAAAAGTATTATCAAAAATGTTTCCCTCGAGTCTTCACTGCACTACAAAGTCTTTTGGAGAAATTATCTATAGCAGCACGCACAACATCTAAGAATATTTTCTGCCCGCATTTGTTCAATTTTATCTTTACAGCTTTAATATTTTGGTAAGAAGTAGAGCAGGCTTCACTCTCCAGTATTGACCCCAAAGAATAATCAAGAGCGTTAAGCTCAAGTGACGAAGAAAGCTATTCTTCTTTGCTGATTCAGGATGGACAGTTGTCTCTACACCACTGCTGTGTTACTCAAGCAGTGTGGCTTGTCGCCCCATCTTGTTGGAGATTCCAAACTTTATCACTGTACACAAAATTATGTCATGGGATTAGTTCACCTTTAAGAATGTCTCCAGTATGACGTTCTTTGTTAATCTTCACCCCGTGACAGAGAAAAACAAGTGGAGATTTCCTTCTTTCAGAAATGGCTGCCCAGACCATCACTGAAGCTAGTTCCTGCATTCTGAAAACTTCTCCTGCATTACCAATTATTGCCTCATGACTTCTCGCAAGGACTCTGTCATTTTGATGATTGTTGGACTGTTGAAGTGAGAATAACTTTTCATCCGTGAAGATGATGCTGTTGAACCTACCTTCTCTGATACGGTTCGCCAAGAGTCGACTTCTGGTGAGTTTCTTTTCAATTGTGCGTGCAGAGAGAAGCTGTCTCTTTTGAAGCTTATAGAATGACATCGGTAGGTCACTTCGACATATTCTTTGCATAGTCCTTGGTGATGTTTGTGCTTCGCTTGCCATTTGTCGCATGGCTCTTCTTGGATTTTGCATGAGTTTTCCTTCACATTTTTTATGAGTTTAGGTGTTCTGGAGATGCTCAGATGGCCTGATTGTTGTCTTTGATTGACAGAATTTCTAAGTAACAATCAATCAACATTTTATAAACATTCTGTTGATTTTGAAGTTTTTCCCTGATTTGAATATTTCTCGTTGCAGGTCCTTCTCATGCTGCTCTATAATGAATTTTCTCTTCAATTCATTGTTAAAAAATGAGTATCTTTTGTTTCTGAAAAATAAGAAATTGTATATTAACCTATCATATAATAACAGTAGTTATTTAATTAATTTATTTTAATAATATCAAGAAAAATAATTAAAAAAATTTTGTAACAGGACTTTTGCCCCAACCTATATAAAAAGTAAGTTTTTTTTAAGGCTTAACAAAAATCTTTAGTGGGTGTCCAGAATTCTACCTATATTAAAAAACAAAGATCCAGAAAAATCTTTGATGTACCTGTAACAGAACAAAAAGATCATGTTCCGAAAATCACACAGATTGATAAAATAGTTTATTATATATAAAATCATTTTTTTATGATTTTTAGTGATTAATGGTAAATTACAAGGCTGAAAGCAAAGAATCTCAGAAGTTGGAATTGAGTTATCTCCCTTTGTTTACTCAAGATGGTGGAGTGAGACACTCTGCCTTACTTCCTCATAAAATTTGAGTTTCTTAGTAAAAAAAAAAAATCAAATAAATGATCAATTTATGTAATTTTTGGAATATGACATTTTTGTTCCATCAAGGGTACATACATCATAAAAGATTTTTCTTTATTTTTGATTTTAAATATAGATTTTGGTAAATATATATTTTTAAACCAAATCGTTTCTTTTCGGCCAAAAAATAACTTTGTAGAGAGGAATATATTTCATTGCTCATTTGATATCTAATAAATTCATCTCTGCGCAAAAACAATGATGCCTCCAAGAAAGATTTCTTCAGTTGATTTCTTTCAATACTTAAACATGGACACACACTTTTTTTCTTTATAATAATTAACATTTAAAGTTTGCATATGTATAAAAAAAACAAACGATCAGTATGAATTTGGAAGTGTATATTTTCGACAACTCGATGAGTCACGTATAGACACATAATTTTTTTTATTCATTTATTTTCATTTATGTTAAGTTTACGATTTAGGGAAGCAGGTTCACTCACACAAACTTGCGCCCATCATGAAAAATTTTTTTTAAATAAGTTAGATAAAAAAATAAATAAATAAAAGAAATAATTGCTATACACCAAACCTGGAACTATATTAGGTAATACATTGTTAAAAGGATTGATATATGTGCTTCAGTGTCAATAATATTTGTATGTGTTTGGAAAAATCCTAAATTATTGAACTTATTATGAAATATGTATTCTAGGCAACAGGGTAAATGATTTGCCCACATCTGCTTGTTTTGAACTTTACCATTTAGCTGGTAATGTTATATTTAACAATACCATTTAGCATGAACTAATGCTATAATTAACTATACCATTAAGCAGATGCTAATGCTATATCTAACTATACCATTTAGCAGGTGCTAATGCTATATTTAACTATACCATTTAGTAGTGGTTAATGCTTTATTAAACAATACTATTTAAGAGGAACTAATGCTATAGTTAACTATACCATATAGCTAATGCTATATTTAATAATACCATTTAGAAGGTACTAATGCTATATTTAACTTTACCATTTAGCTGATGCTAATATCTAACTATTTCATATTTCTAATGCTATATTTAACTATATACTATTTCGCAGGTACTAATGATATATTTAACTTTACCATTTAGGATGTACTGATACTATATTTAAATATACTTTTTAGCAGGTACTAATGCTATATTTAACTATAACATTAGCACCTGCTAAATGCTAAACTAGCAGGTGCTAATTTTATATTTAACTATACAATTTAGAAGGTATTAATGCTATATCTAACTATACTGTTTAAGAGGTGCTAATAATATATTTTACTATACCATTTTGCAGGTACTAAACTTTACCATTTAGCAGGTACTTATGCTATGTATAACTATACCATTTAGGTTGTGCTAATATTTTTTACTATACTATTTAGAGGGTGCAAATGCCATATCTTACTTTACTATTTAGCAGGTTTTAATGCTATATTTAAATATACCATTTAGAAGGTCCTAATGCTATATCTAACTATACCAGTTAGTAGGTACGTATGCTATATTAAAGTATACCATTTAGCAGGTACTAAGATTATGTTTAACCATACCTTTTAGCAATTGATAATGCTATATGTAACAAGATTATTTAGCAGGTACTAATACTATATTTAACTATACCATTTAGGTGTTTATGCTATGTTTTATCATACCATTTAGGAGCTGCTAATACTATATTTAACTTTACTATTTAGCAGGTGGTAATACTATATCTAACTATGCCATTTAGGAGGTAGTAATGCTATATTTAATCATACCATTAACAGGTGCTAATATTTAACTATTCTATAATTCTGATGCTATATTTAACTATAGCATTAAGCAGGTACTAATGTTTTATTTAGCTATACCATTTACAAGGTTCTAATGTTATATTGAACTATTCCATTTAGCAGGTGCTAGTTCTATATCTAACTCTTCTATTTAGCAGATACTTATGCTATGTCTAATTATACCATTTAGCAGATACTAGTACCATATCTAACCATATAATTTAGGAGGTGCTAATGTTATATTTATTGTTTATACCTGCCATGAGATGAATATTGTGCTAATATAAAAACCCTTTTTAAGAAATTAAAGGTGATTTCTCTTAAGGGAATTAAGAAAAAGCGGTCAACCTGAGTGCAAAATGCAACATTTCAACTTTCTGTCATTGAATACTCTCTGACTGTTTTCTGTGTATGCTCGCTAACTTCACATTTATATGCATATTATTTCCATTAATTGTTGGTAGCATAGAGGTAGAATGCTTGTCTATGGAGTCGTGGTTGACTTTGTGACTGGTTTCGAATCCTCAGCCTAGCAGTAATTGTTACTATACTGATAATTGCATAAGCATGAGACTCTAGGGTATAGGCTAACCCTTATCCCTGAGTGGCTTCCGGGCCTTGATAAGTGGTGACCACCGTGTAAAAGAAAAAAAAAAAAAAAAAAAAGGGCTATAATTGCCTGGGAAAAAATAACATAAATGTATTTTGTTATGTAATTTGATGCAAAAAAAAAAATCTACTCGGCATTGCCTTTGATATAATTATCAATTCATTCATTCAAAAGTATCACAAACTAAACCAAAACAAAGCACTTGGCCTTCAGGTTAAGATCAAAGTGTAATCTCAAAGTGTAGTATCTGTTCATCTTCTGCACTTCAATTTCTTGTTCTGTCAGTGGAGGAGAAATCCTTCACAACTGAGACAATTTTTATTTTTGTTCCTTTTCTCGACATTAAAAAACGACCCTGGTGTCTAACTCTGTCCTGTGGGGAGGCATTGTATATAGGAACAAACAAATAACATCTACATAAAACGTGATACATCCAGCAGTCACACAAGAAGCGTTGTGATATTAGTCTTTGAATAATTGACGAGGAAGAACACAGTAACAATTTCATGTATTTCCGTTAATACATATTTAAAAGATAAACTGAGCAATATCGTTGCTCGACTGCTCGACTTGTTGGTGACAACCATACTCCCCGCATGTCCATCTCTGATTGACTTTGTCAACCGGTCCTCGTTATCCGGAAATAATGTCATGGAATAATTCATTATTCTCGGCAGTAGGGGTGCATCCCCAACAATAAGTTAAATTAATTCCATCCGACTTAACTTCCTTAATTTGGTCAATAAACAAAAGTCTTCCTTCCTTTTTGTTCTTTTCCATCTCTGCTCTGTTCTAACAACTCTGCCGACCTCTTCCACATATCTCCATACTCAATAATGAAAACTCATAAGAAACAATCTATATATTAATACGATAGCGTGTGTGTTATTTTCTGTGTCACGCTTACATCCGGGTCGTTTAATTGTTATGTACTTCCATTTCTTGTCATAAATAATTTTACTAATAATTCTTTATAAATTTTGGTTTTGGTTTCGATTATAGCTGATGGCACTCAAGTCATTTAATCGTTTTATAAATAATTTTACTAAGAATTCTTCATAATTTTGGTTTCGGTTTCCATTATAGCTGATGGCACTTAAGTCATCTATTTTTTTTTTATATATATAATTTTATCAAGAATTCCTCATAAGTTTTGGTTTTGGTTTCGATTGTAGCTAATGGCAGTCCAATAATCTATTTTTTAAAGTAATTCTATCAAGAATTTTTCATAAGTCTTGGTTTCGGTTTCGATTTTAGCTGATGGCACCTTAGTAATCTATTTTTTTATAAATAATTTTATCAAGAATCTTTCCTAAGTTTTGGTTTTGGTTTCGATTATCGCTAAAGGAACTAAAGTTTATATATATATATATATATATATATATATATATATATATATTCATAAGTTTGGGATTCGGTTTTGAATCAAGTTGATGAACCTAAGTCATATGGATATATTTTTTTTATTTTTGAAATCGCAACTTTATCTATATATATATAAAAGCGAAAATGTGTGTGTGTGTGCATTTTTTCTGTATATCCGCCAAAGGCTTTTTTCCCACTGCTTCTCGGCTTGCTCACTCATTCTTATAACTTTTTGTATGCTACACAGATGATATCTCACATTTACAAAACGTGGTCGTAAAAATATTTTATTTCGCCCGTTTTTATACGACGACAAAATTCACGCTCTGAATTCGTTTGCTGCAGCTTCTACTGCTGCTATGACCAAGAAAAACGACATTCATTTTTAAATGCTCATTTTCGACTGATCAAAGATCCCTGGCTTTTTGGCCTCGCGATATGTTGTCAGACTATTAACTTCGAGGCCTCAGGTTTTTTTGTTTTTGTTTTTTTTTGTTTTTTTTACTTTTTTTTATCTACCCTCCCCCAAGACACACATACAAACATCCGGGCAACGCCAGGTACCATCGCCCCCCCTCCCATCAGGTTCGCACCTACCTCCCTCCCAAAACTTTTTTAGCCGTTTTTTTTGTCCATGTTTTTTTGAATATTTGGTTTTGAGCCTTCTTTTTTTATCTATCCCCCCTCCCCAACACACACACCTACAAACACTCGGACAATGCCGGGTACCTCCACTAGTAATATATAAAAATCAATAGAACATTAAACTAAGCCTATTTTGTCTCTGCTACTTTGGATAAATACTTTTACAGTTTTAACAAAAAAGCTACAATAATATCAGAGCGTCTCTATTTACGCTGAACATCTACAGAATTCAACATTAATATATTACATATGAATTAGTCCCCTGTGGAATTTCCACAGGTCCCGCTAGTCCAAGATTAAACCCAGAACTCCAACTCCTAATGTAGACCCCCACTACCAGGTCTCCTCCAACATTAGGGGTCTTCGTTCCAACCTTCTAGAGGTTAAAATCCAATTACAGGAGATGAAACCTGACCTATTGCTCCTGTGCGAAACTGGCATTGGACCAACTGTTTCCCTAGATGGGTTCGCAATTGAAAGATACTCAAAATTGACATCGAAATCTGACCTCCAAAATCATCATAGGCATGAAATATGTGTTTACATTAGAGATAGCTTTCCATGTGGTAGGAACATCTCCAAGATCCTTAATTGCCTTATATATGCTTGAGAGTAACACTTGCTCACAGCACCGCATTGATATTTGCCCTCTATCGCCCCCCGGGCCGAGATCAAAGTGTAGTATCTGTTCTTCAGATGCTGCACTTCAATTTCTTGTTCTGTCAGTGGAGGAGAAGTCCTCCACGACTGAGACAATTTTTACTTTTTGTTCCTTTCTCCACGTTAAAAAACGACCCTAGTGTCTAACTCTGTCCCGTGGGGAGGCATTGTAAATAGGAACAGTGGAGTTACTATCATTGAAAGTATCTCTGAAAAAATTGACCACATTCTGTCTGCTCATCATTCGGCTAACATTCACATCTGTGAAGACTTCAGTATTCACAATCTTGAATGGCTGATCCACTCAAACAAGACGTATGACAAGGGAAGGTACTGTCATGATTTCTCGATTGCTTATGAACTAACATAAATTGTTCACAGATTCATCCGTATGCCTGACACTGGCGGACAGTTTGCAAGTCTCCTTGACCTTTTTCTTACAACTTGCCCAGAAACGTGCTCATTCTCTGTCTCCATTGGAATCTTCTGATCGCTCAGTTGTCTCAGTTAAGATAAAAACAAAATGTGATTTCTCAGGTGTACCTCTCCATCGTACTGTATATCAATACTCTATGGCTGATTGGAATAACTTCCCAACAATCATATCAGATATACCTTTGCATTCCATGTTTAAAAAGAATGTGTCCTCTATAGTATCTGACCTGATAAAACGGTTAATTTTCAGCATAGACAGCTTCATACCCTCCCAAGAAATTCCAGCACAAGCCATCTGTGATTCACTTCAGAATGCATTGCTGGCATTGTGCACCACTATTTCTGTTGTTTTCAACGAAATAGATGTTATGAAACTAAAACCATGTTTAGAAATGCTAGCAAAACACTTTTGACAGGGTATGGCATGAGGGGCCTCTCAAGAAAATCAGATCATACGGTATCACTGGAAGAATACATAACATAATTAAATTTTTCTTAGATAAGAGAAAAATCCAAGTTGTCCTCAACGGTCGTACATCTAAACAATATGATATAAATACGGGAGTGCCTATCCTTGAACCTCTGTTATTCCTAATATTCATAAATGACCTCCCTGACAAAATTGTCTGTGAGATGGGTATATATACTGATGACACCACGCTCTATAACAGACACGACAGGAAAACAAATGAACACATATCTAAAGAAATGGTAGAAACACTAGAGGATGACCTCCGATCCATAGTGGAATGGGGACAAAAATTGATGGTCACATTTAATGCTGCCAAGACTAAACTTGTTTCCTTCAAAGACTCTTTATCTGAAAGTACATCTTTTAAACTCCTCAGCCTAACGTTCACAGGAAACATGAGTTGGAACAATTACATTGAGAGCATTGCCAGGACCGCTGCGAAGAAGGTGGGTTCTCTCTACCATGCTAGAAAGCTACTAACGCCCGAAAGTATCCTATACCTCTATAAGGCCACCATTCGCCCATGTATGGAGTATTGTTGTCATATTTGGGCTGGTGCATCTGCCACTAGTCTCTCACTCCTAGACAAGGTTTAAAAGAGAGTTGCCAATCTGATAGGTCTTGAACTGTCATCTAAACTTCAGTCTCTGTCCCATCGACGAAATGTTGCATCCCTCTGCCTGTTCTACAAGTACTTTAACGATCAATGCTCTGACGAACTGCAAGCACTTGTGCCCCCACGACGTAAATACCCCCGACAAGCAGCTAAATCCCACCCCTTCACGGTAGAAATCCCTAGATGTAAGAGAGCCGTCTCCTCCAGTAGTTTCTTCCTCAGAACAGCTAGACTTTGGAATTGCCTTCCAGGTCCCTGCTTCCCCAACTGTACTGACATGCAGAAGTTCAAGTGTAGCATGAACCGACATCTTGCTGCCCAACTCCCTACACAGTATCCCTGATAGTAGCCCCTACAACAAAGTGGCAATCTACCTTGTTTGGGGTGAAAATGTAATTTCAAAAAAAAAAGAAAAAAAGAGTTATGAAAAATGCTAGAGATTCATGTTCTCTACGTGACGTTTAAAGTAGCTGAGCAGTGGCTTGGTTCTCACCAGTTTTGGCGAATAATAAACAGTCCTGAACCAAAGCATGTCCTCTATTTCAACCATCAACAACGAACCTGAGGTAATTTCATCATTGTCAGACAAAGCAAAACTCTTTGCCAAGAACTTTGCAGCAAATTCTACCCTTTTCAAACATGGTCACCTACCCACCATATTTCCTCTTGTACCTGAAAATACGCTATGCATGATGTTGCCAAGCTTATCAAAGACCTTCATTCCAGTAAAGCAACTGTCCTCAATGGCATTCCAATCATAGTGCTCAAAAAACTTCAACTGGAACTAGCTCCTATACTTATAAAGCTGTTTAAATGTTGTCTTAAGGAGATATGCTTTCCAACACCCTGGAAAATCCATCAGTCTGCTCTGTATTTAAAAATTCTGGAGATCGGTCATCTGCCTCTCAGTACAGATCAATCAGTCTCCTGTATGTCATGAGTAAGTTGCTAAAATCTGTGATAAATAAAGAAGTGATCAACTACCTCAGTAAAAATAATTCAGTGACATGCAATATGGTTTCTGTTCTACTAGATCTACAGCTGATGTGCTAACTGTAATATAAACACAGGATTAGTGAATCTCTCAATAATGGCTTCGTTTTTAGAGCAATAGCTCTTGACATATCCAACGCTTTTGATAGGGTATGGTATAAAGGTCTACTTCACAAGATTTCCAGCTATTCCATAGCTGAAAATGTCCTCTCAATTATTAAATCCTTTGTCTCTAATAGACTTATAAGAGTAGTTGTTGAGGGGCAGAAATCAGAAGCTCACAGTATGAATGCTGTCATCCCTCAAGGTTCCATCCTGCGCCCAACTCTCTTCTTGATCTTCATCAATGATCTCCCAAATCACATTTTTAGATCACTGGTAGACATTTATGTAGATGACACCACAATCTATGGCAACACTTCAAAGGCCAGCAATGACACAAGATCTTTCTGATTCTCTCTCTTCTGATTTTGAGCATGTGGTGCAATGGGGAAAAAGTTGGCTGGTTAATTTTAAAACCTAAGCTTCTCTGTTTTCATCAGAATCGCTCTGACCCCTATCTGGTCTCAATTGAAATGAATGTCTCTTATCTCAGTGAAGCACCATCTCTTGACAAGCTTCTGGAACTGACTTTCACTTCTGATCTGAAATGGAACACATACATCAAACCTGTTGCCAAGATCGCTGGAAAAGTGGTTGCTCCAGTAGGTATCTCACCGCCAATGCAATCCTCTTTTGTATAAAAGCCAAGTACGTCCTAAGATGGACACTTGGGCACGAGCTTCTCAGCACATCCTATCTTGCCTTGACAGAGTTCAAAATCGGCTTCGAAACTTAGTAGGTGATTCCCTTTTCTCTTACCTATAGAAGAGATGTTGCAAGCTTGTCTCTGCTCTATCATTATTTTCATGGCAAGTGCTCGTCTGAGCTCCAATCTACGGTCCCCCCTCTTGCCAAACTTTCACAAAAAAACACTCAACTAGCTACAACTATTATCAATAATTTTCCCCACTCTCTATTTGTACCGAAATCTAAATGCAGATTCCATGAACAAAGTTTCTTTCTTAGAACTGCCCACTTGTGCAACACTGTTCCACTGGCCTGCTTCCCAACTGATTACAATATGGTAACCTTCAAGTCCAATGTAAACAAGTTCTTGTTGAGCTGTCCCCATAACTAATCCAAATTCTACTCAATCTACACCATTAATGATTACTACACTACCGCCTTACATTAACTAACCCTTATACTCGAGTGGCCTTCAGGCCTTGATAGGTGGTGACTCCCTTGTAAAAAAAAAAACAGGTTTCAAAGAAATTCACTTTGGTCGCTACATCCCAACAAATCTGTCTCGAATCGGTTAAACGCAATCCCCATCTGTTGAATAATCCAGATCCCCGGGGAGTGACGTCAAACAAAAAGTTGGTCACTAGTCTGGATGCAAGGCCCGGGAGATGATGTCAAAGGGGAGTCCAATTCTAGGTGAGCAAGTTTGACCAATATTTTTGAAAGAATACAGGTTGGAATGTTGACGTTATCTCAGCCAATAAAAAGAGATACAGACAGAGACAGGGGACGAAGCGGAGAGAGGGACACATTCTTCTCCACCACCACCACCACCATGTCACATGTCATTAGACTTGTCAATCTGTCATTCAAAAACAGAAAGGTTATATTTACAAATAAACAAAATATTTTCATAAGCAGCTCCAACAAGTGTATAAATCAAGAAATGACAAAGATTGTTTTTTTAGAAATTAGATACTTAACACATTTGACAAGCGGTCACTAGCAAAAATATAGCACATCTTATAATTCAAAACCTGCTTCTCACATTGTTTCAACGCTTGACCTTTATTGTCTCACTAGCTGAGTGCCTGACTTCATCTCCTTCCACTGCCAGGCCGTCCTGACATGCACTTAATGCCATGCTTTTAAAATTCATACTAGCCGACTTAATCTCTACCTACTGCCATAAGGCCCCAATATACAACAAATAAAACTAACCTTAACGTGTAGTATCTGTTCTGATACTATACTTTATTCTTTCTGTGTGAAAGAGTAATTCTTCTAGATTAAGGCAATTTAATTTTTTTTTTCTCAATTCAGAGTGCCTTTTTTTGAGGAGCTCAGTTTTCCCCATATTAAGGACTTAGTGTCTAAATCTGTCTGCTGAACTTCTATAGTTTGCAAGTCCTAATTGTTGCAGTCCTCCTCAGTCTTCTCAAATTAGAGCCAAATGTTGCGACAACTTGTTGAAATATACTTTCTACCACACAAGATGATCAGTCCGATCAGTGATCAACGTACCATCCTGAGTATAAACTGTCTCGTTAATTGTTGCATTTCGTTGACCTGCTTGTTTCACCATTTATTAGAGTTTACACATGTTCCTGGCTTGAATGTTAAATGACAAAAGAAACAGTTGATAAGCCATAAAACTGTGGCTGTGATAATAAATGACTGTGGCACTATCATGCAGTTGATGTGCTGTGCGTATCTCTTGGGATCGTATTTTGCACCTAGCTACCATTATGGCAACCTTATGAATGTATCTTATCATCCTAGCATGGTGCCGCAAAATACTAAATGTCCATAGTCACATTTCCCTTTTGAGGGAGCGCTTGACCTGTTTTTGAGTTTATGTTGTATTTAAGATCTTCAAGAACCAATACCTCTTTTTTGTACAGGCATTTAAAATTGTCGTAGACTCTTGAAAATTCAATATGTTATTGTTATACATCTTATAAGATGATTGGTCAATTTTTATGATTTCAGGTTCAAATGAACAGCTACAGCAGGAATTGGAATACACCCTACTAAAGCCTGATTGTCACAGCTGGTGAATTTCAAAAATGCAATCTGGACGTGAGGACACTTTAGAAGAACGATATGTAATAAAATTCTGTTAAAATATGGAATGCTTCAGACTGCTTTTGGACCATCTTGCACAAATCAAGCATCAGTTTTTGAGTGGCATAAGAGATTCAAGGAAAGTAGGGAGTCTGTAAGGGATGATGAGAGATGTAGGAAGAGTTAGGAAGTCAGAAAACCAGAGCTGATTGATCAAATAAAGAATTTCATGAATAAGGACCGTCATGTGTCTATAGAGACAATGTGCCCAGTTTGATGTCAGTGTGGGAACTGTACACACAATTATTTGTGAGGAACTGAAGATGCAGAAGATTTGTGGACTGCACCTTTGGGACAAACTTCATCCTTGTCACAAACTATTTGACCAAGATGGGCATCAAGACAGTTCCTCACCCTCCCTATAATCCAGACCTTGCTCCCTGTGACTTTTATTTCCTAAGATCAAGGAAAACCTTAGAGGTTGTCGCTAGGAGATAATTGAGGAGATGAAAGAAGCTGTGACGAGGGTTATTGACATGCTAACACAAGAGGACTTTCATGGGGCCTTCCAGAATTTGTTGAAACAGTTCAACAAGTGCATTGAAGCTGGAGGAGATTATTTCTAAGGGGACTAGAGTTTCATGTATGTACCATCAAAAAAAGTACCCATACGAAAAATGCCTGAAAACTTACTGAAGGCACCTCATAATTATCTTGACCAGGGACAAGCAATCATTGAAGCCAAAAAATGGAAACTTGATAAAAAATTTTTAAAAAAACGTACACAAGACGTTCTCTGCTGTTTTTTTTTTTATTTTACTGCATTTATATTAACGTTAGTTTTCAAAATGCATCTGCTTCCTTGTACAATTTTAACAAACCTCTGCTCTCTTTCTCATTAAAAAGAAATATCAAGAAAAAGGAAAGTTACCCACTGGCCCCATCCTCTAGATGGCTGTCAGCACCTGTCATTACCAGCTGTCAGTTTGCTAGTGGCCTGACCTTTGATTTTTTGCACTATATGACCTTGTTATTTTCGCAACAAGGTTGACTCTTCTATGTAAACATTGAGTGAGAAAGCTCTGATTGAGACTTTTAATGTGAAGCCATCAAACTCATCACTGTCAGTTTATATTCAAAATCGTGTCGGCCTGGAGTAGCGCAGGATGAGATGAAAAAGTTTTTTAGGAACACAATCTGCCTGCACAATGGCCGCCAGAGAGAGTCTTTATCACTGGAGTCAAAAGTTGTTGCAAATTCAACAAAACACTGAATAGTTGGTTGCTGATGAGCCTAGCACTGTTCAAGTGCAACAAAGAGTTGGAGTTAAAAGTGAAACAGAAATAAAATTTGTATTATTTGCATCAGATTACTGTTCTCATCTTGAGTGTCATTTTCACGTTTTTGTTGATGTAACCTCCGATCTTCTTCAGGTGTATCTTGTCGAACTCACGAATTTGGACAGAATTTCAAACGGAACCCTATTTTCTTCACAGGGGTCGCATGGTTTTGTTCCGTCAGCAATGACTGGATAGAGATCCTAAGTAATTTGCAACTGTATTTTTTGGTCGCCCACACTAAGAATTGAACCTTCAGGAGAATATCAGTTTTACAATTGATTTTTCCAAATACTTTAACCCCTGTGTCAGGTTCAAATTTCCCCGAGTTCAATAGAGGGTCAGAGGTTACATCGACTGAAATGTTGTGAAAATCAGACTCAAGAGGAGAACAGTAGTCTGAAGAATCCAAATTATATAAATACCCAATCCTCATCTCAAAAATTCAGAAAAGAAATAAAATTGTTCATAAAAGTGCGTCCTTCGACTGTCATGTTCCTTCACTGCAGCTCTAGCTCAAAATGATTCTTTCCTTCTTCTTAGAGAGAGAGAGAGGAATGATTGCATGCCCAAATATTACAATTCCCTCAGAGAATGAAATTCTTGAAGAGGTATAATGGAGAGATAATTAAGAGATGGCCATTAGCACTGAGACTTGCCAGAAATTCCAGGGTAAATAACATTGAATGTTCACGTTGTTTTGCTCAGCCAGACTTCATGGAGATTTCTGTTAACAGTTGCCGACCTTGCACTGAAGATATGATAAACTTCTGCAGCAAATAAATCTGCAGCATCACCTTGTATACTTCTGCAGGAATCAGTCATTGGGATTCTTGTTATGCATAACCTACTACAATTCTTCTAATGTTAGCAAGGCTGTGTTGTGGCCAGCTCTTCATTGACTTCTATTATTGAAGGCGTATATTTGAAGAGCACATTTTTCTTTTACATCAGAGTCACCACTTATCAAAGCTTGAAGGCCACTTGAGGATAAGGATTAATGAGTGTCACAAGATTGGTGAGGCAACAGCATAATGATTGACAGTGGTGGAAATTGGGTAAAATCTGATTTAAGAGGATGGCGCAACAAGAACTTGTTTACATTACACTTGAAAATGGCTATGTTGTAGTCAGCTGGCAAGCAGCACCGCTGTATAGAGTTCATTGGGTAGGTAGTTCTAGGAAAGAAACTTTGTTCATGGTATTTGCATTTAGTTTTACGCACAGATAGACAGATTTTTTTTTTTTTTTTACACAGTGATCACCACTTATCAAGGCCCGGGAGCCACTCAGGGATAAGGGTTATTGCAAGTACATTACGTTAGTGTGGAGATTTGATGAAGTGTTTACTTAAGGGGGCGGTTCATTAGGAATTTGTTAACATTGGACTTGAAGACATCCAAGTTGTAGTCCGGTGGGAAGCAGGCAGACGGACCAGAGTTCCACAGGCGTGCAGTTCTAAGAAAGAAGCTTTGTTCATGGAATCCGCGTTTTGATTTAGGCACAGATATAGTGGGGGAAATTTTTCACAGTGGATTCAGCTAGACGGGTGTTTTTCGTGAAAGATTGGCGAGGGGGGACCAGAGATTGGAGTTCAGACGAGCACCTGCCATGGAAATAACGATAAAACAAGGATAGGCTCGCAACGTCTCTTCTGTGGGAGAGAGGTTGCAGGGTAGAGAAAAGGGCATCCCCCACTAAGCCACGAAGTCTATTTTGTACTCTGTCAAGGCAGGATAGGCTGTTTTTAGCAGATAGGGAAATTGTTGACGATGGTTGTAGCTAGACAAGTGCCTACGTTTACGTGTACTTTCAACTGCATAAGATTAATGATTGTCATACGGTAGTGGGCATGAAGCATCTCGCTAATTGTTGTATTTGCTCAATTCACTTGCTTCACCATTTGTTAGAACTTAAAACATGTCGCTGTAAGCTGTCCGTTCAGCAAATATATGCTGGTGTGCATTATAGTTCGTCTTGGATCATTTCACGAGTCTTATCTCCATAAAACTATTAAGGAGAATAGAAAGTTTACTCATAACTCTTACTTTCCTTATTTTATCCTTTAGTCCTCACATTCAATGTTTCTGACAAAGGAGGAAGAATTACAGCTTTATTGGTTGGAATCTATCCATATAACATTTATTGTTGGTTAGACCTCGAGTGGTATTTTTCTTTTAGCTTCTTACATAAAGTGGTTTCATGCCTTGTCTGCAGTATTTTCCACTAAAAAAACAAAACAAAGCAAAAAAAAAAAAAAATAAGCTTGGAAACATAGCGTCCTTAGAGTTCCTATCACTCTTGCCTTCCCTGCAAGTTTCCATATTTAAGCAGTGATCTAATCCCAATGCCAGTAACATGCGACTCCCCAGTGCACTTATGCTGCTTCTACTATAGTGGTCTAGAGCATACTCCATTCCCCATCTGGCATGAATCTCGATAACATTCTGCACAAAATAATAATAAAGTAAAGATTAGAAAAACAATTAGGTTTCTTTTTATTTCGTCAAATTTACATTTTCTGTCAAAAGTATTTGATCCTCCGCAAAAAGTTTCATTTCACATCCAAGAATTATTTTTCATCCAATAAGTTATCTTCACTGAAAAGAGACTCTGTCATGCAAAGTCAGGGATTTGAATAGTTATCACTGCAGTATCATGTAATCTCATCTGGAATGCAGTGTGTAGGTCAAGGATTTGTACCCATACAAGTAATGCAGACTAGCAAATATAAAGCTTACACACACACACATACAGATATATATATATACACGCACACAATGAAATAAGCACATACATCATCATCATCACCATTAATGTCTTGCAGTTTACACAGAGGAAGATTATAAGAAACACAACATATCTTTTAACTTTGGATAGCACGGTGAACTAATCCGAGATGAACAGGATTGAAAAATCAAAATTAACAAGCCACAAGTACGGATCACCTCTGGCAACTTCTTGCAAGAATGCTTGGGAGACCAATCTTTAATGGAAAGATCTACAGCAAATCTCTGAAAATGTTATAAAAGTTAAACGATGTTGTTTAGATGAATCATAAGTTTAAGCATTTTTTCCCCTTTGTCATTTGTATTTAATGTGACTTTTAGTATAAATAAAACCATTTTCATATTTAACTTGCTTCATTAAAAATAACTTCAAGGATAAGAAATATGTTTTTGAGGATGACTAAATAATTTTGACTCGCTGTGTGTGTGTGTATGTATGTATATAGATATATATATTTATTTTGGCAGAGGTCACTATCAATGCAGTTGTTTGAAAACAATATCACCTTTTGTTTCTTTATAGTTATTTTTTTTCGACATTGCAAAATAGTTTTATGGTCTCTGGTGTCAATTCATTGAGTATAAATCCGGAAGTTGTTTTCAACTTTTTGGAGTTTTTTTTATTTTATTTTTTTAATATTGACATCATTATTATTATGTAGAGTGTTTAATTACTTGTTTGAAATTTTGGTAAGAAAAAAAAAATATTAAGTGCAATCTAATCATATATTTATATATGTGCATATTTATTTGATTTTATTCATTTGTTGTTTTATTGCTTTTTTTTATTGAAGATATAAAGTGTAATTTGATCCATTCAGATTATTTCCATCTGTCGTTCTTTACGTTTTTTTTTAATTAATTGTGGGAGATATAACAAAAAAATAATTAAACAACAACTTAATAAAAAAGATAAAATACAAATAAATCAATAAACAATCAAATTAGATGTTTTCTCTTGTCAAAACTACAAACTAAAATAAAACACATCTTTAATAATAATATAGTAAAAAAAAAAAAAAACTAAATTAATTCATCATGACAATCAAATGCATTTGAAATGATTTAATATGAATAATAAAGAAAAACAACTTCAGGATACTTCACAAATTGACACCAGAGATGCAAAAACTAGCTTACAGCATTGAGAAAAAAAAAAAATAACCAAAAAAATTAATATAAAAGAAAGCTTTTTTTTTTTTCTTCAATGAGACCTGCATTGATTGATTATATATCTCACTGAATAGTACAGAGAAATTTTGTATACATATTTTCTAGTTAATTGTTTCAAATTGTCTATTGAGTGTTTGAATTTCAGGCTGAAACTGCATGATGATCATGCCATATGTTTGGTTGGTGACTCTAGTACTTTCGGTCCATCTAGAACCATTATGATAGGTTGAATATAAAATAAACATTTTATTGGAACAGTTAAGAATAATAAAAGTATTAAAGACATTTTAAAACATTTTCACTGTTTACAAAATTATTAGTTTCTTGTTCAGAATTCACCCAATATTAAAAATCAAAAATAAAGAAAAACCTGTATGACGTAAATACCCGAAAACAAAATGAAAATATATTACAAAAATTACGTAAATTGAGTAAGTAGATTTATTTTTAAATGGTTGATGAGAATTTGTAAGCATTACAAAATAAATATCACAAGTTTGAATTATCGAGTTATCTCCTTTTGATTTGTTTTTTTAGATTGTTTCCAAAATGGCAGAGAAGACAACCACTCTTATGTTACTCATAAAATTTGATTTTTCTTATTTAAAAATAAAACCACTTGTATCAATGTATGTGATTTTTGGAATATGATATTTTTATTTTGTTGCGGATACGTACTTAATACAGATTTTTCTTTATTCTTGTTTTTTTTTTTAATATAGGGAGAATTCTGGACAAGAACCAATTAATGTTATTAATGGCTAGCTTTTTTTTTGCTTATATATATATATATGTACTCATGATGAAACGAAAATATATTCCAAAAAATCATACAAACTGATCAATTAGTTTTATTTTTAAATAAGAAAATCAAATTTTATGAGTAACAGAAGACATTTAATAATTTTAGTTTATTTTCATGTTCCAATTGGATTGTATTATCTATACGTATTTTCATATTCCAATTGGATTCTATTATCTATATGAATTTTCATATTCCAATTGGATTCTATTATCTATACGAATTTTCATGTTCCAATTGGATTGTACTATCTATACAAATTTTCATATTCCAATTGGATTCTATTATCTATATGAATTTTCATATTCCAATTGGATTCTATTATCTATACGAATTTTCATATTCCAATTGGATTCTATTATCTATATGAATTTTCATATTCCAATTGGATTCTATTATCTATACGAATTTTCATGTTCCAATTGGATTGTACTATCTATACAAATTTTCATATTCCAATTGGATTCTATTATCTATATGAATTTTCATATTCCAATTGGATTCTATTATCTATACGAATTTTCATATTCCAATTGGATTCTATTATCTATATGAATTTTCATATTCCAATTGGATTCTATTATCTATATGAATTTTCATATTCCAATTGGATTGTATTATCTATACGAATTTTCATGTTCCAATTGGATTGTATTATCTATATGAATTTTCATATTCCAATTGGATTGTATTATCTATACGAATTTTCATATTCCAATTGGATTGTATTATCTATACGAATTTTCATATTCCAATTGGATTCTATTATCTATACGAATTTTCATGTTCCAATTGGATTGTATTATCTATATGAATTTTCATATTCCAATTGGATTGTACTATCTATACGAATTTTCATATTCCAATTGGATTCTATTATCTATACGAATTTTCATATTCCAATTGGATTCTATTATCTATATGAATTTTCATATTCCAATTGGATTCTATTATCTATACAAATTTTCATGTTCCAATTGGATTGTATTATCTATACGAATTTTCATGTTCCAATTGGATTGTATTATCTATATGAATTTTCCAGAATTTAGAAGAATGGCAGGAATATTTACTTTTTAGGTACAGGTCTATTGCTAGATAGAAGTGGAAGCAGTAGGGTCCTCAACCACTATGGCAAGTTCATTAGCCAGTTTCAGTCTGAAATCCAAACACTTATTAGATAACTTGAATGAATCAGAAAAAATACAGGCATAATTTCTCTCTACTATTTAACAAAGTTTGTTTGGAAAAAGAAATGCTGTCCAATATGTGTATGATGTGGTCCACAAAACATTCATTTATGAAAATCTTTTTTACTTCAGATGACCAAGATAACCCATAATTTTTCTCTGAATCCTGTGAACTCTAGCTCAGTCTGATGATAACTGAACTAGCAGTGACAATAGGAGTCTAGGCATAGAATATAGTATACAGATTTAAATAAAGAAACACAAACGTGCAGGTATTTACTTTCCTCCCACTGTGGGAAGATGTAACATAAGAACGGAAGGTGACAATTGAAGAACCAGGGCAAAAGAGGTGTGCGCGTTCTGATCATAAAACCCTGTTGGCATTTATTAGTATACGTGCTTCAGGCGATTAGCAATAAATTAATCCCTTCACAAAGATTGGGAGAGTGTACCACCTAGAACTGCACAAGCTCATACCTCAGCCCTGACAAATACAAAGTCATCACCTATATAAAGACTCAGACTGTCGGACTGATTATCGAGGATGCATCTGCAACTTGGTATAAATAAACCCTTGTCAGGTGTCAGATAGAAAAACTGTGTGTGTGGGGGGGGGGGGCAATAATACAAAAATGTAATAAAGAGAGAAAGCATAATCGTATTAACACACTGGCTTCCATTAGATTATAAAAGTTAAGCAACACCGAGTCTGGTTAGTATTAAAATGCGTGAACATTTGGAAATACCAGGTGCTGTATATGGAAGACCTCTCTGCTTATCTTGGCATTGTCTCAAGTTGTTTTGGACTACTTGTTGCCATTGGAGAAGTGTGGTTGGGATTGCACAACCTTTGCTTCAAAATTGAACCTTTGTGTGGAGCATCCTTACAGGGGAATGTATTGTCTCTCAGGACTAAATGGAGGCCAATAACGAGAATATGCAAAGGTTAAAAAAAAAAAAAAAAAAAAAAAAAAAAAAATGTTCGGTCTAAGTCATTGTCACTGCCGGTTCACTTTTATTAGACTAGGTGAAGGTTCAGAAGAGCTGGAGAAATGTATAAGATTACAGGTTACTAGCTGTACCCACCCGACGTTACCTGGAATGCAGTGAAATCAGTTTTTAATTTTTCAATGTTTCATATTGTCTGGGCTGGAGCAAGTAATTTTTAAAATACATTGCAGCTAAGTATGTCATTATATTGCTAATAACACGGTACACCAATAACAAATGAAAATTGGCTAGTCAGAAACAAAGTTTGATTTGTCAATTTAAATGCTATTTGAGTCTGACTTTGAAAATCCAACAGAATAACTTCACATGTTTGATCTAGAAACTTTTAACTTTCAAAAATAGATGCTACAAGAGCAATCTTTCAAAAAGTCTGAAAACGTCCACAAAAGAGAAAAAAAAAAAAAACATGTGCGAATGTCAGGCAATCTGTTCTTCCATGAGAAAATAGAAATTCATGAGAGTCTTTTCTTTTTCTTTTCTTTTTTTAATTGTTTGGTCCGTTTGAAAGCAGCAGCAGCAAGAATTGATGAAGAGGAGAAAAAGAGAATGAGGAAAGGGAGAAAGAAAAAGCACGTCTTCAAACGAGGAGGAAAACTAAGTGATATAAAAGTGGAGGAGGGGACATCTTTAGTAGAGGCTCGTCTTCTTCATGATGCGGAGAAATTCCTCTTGGTTAACTTCACCATCATTATCACGGTCAGCTTCGTCAATCATTTCCTGCAAAACAGTCAACAGTACATGTACAGTAAAGCGAGATCTTCCCCTATTTCAATTCAAAAACTGCATAAAGAATTTTCTTTTCTCATTTGTTATCTGTTGGTTCATGTTATTAAAAAGAAAAAAATATAGAATTTCCAATCATTTTAAAAATTTACTCTATTTATTGCACACCAGGTCAACTAGACAGTGTGTTGATGTTTGAACACATTGCATGGAAAAACAATGGATGTTCAATGAAATCTTAAAAACAGGCTTAGATCTGTGAACCTCAGAGCATGATTAAATCTGGACAGTATTCGGATATGCGTGCACAACAATAGACTGTAATAATATGGCCGTGTTGTATGAGAGTTCTTGGGTTGGTAGATGTAGAACAGTTGAGGTAGCAAGAGAAGCCAAGGAAAACATGGAAGGATGTGGTAAGGATAGATTTAAGAGATAGAGGATTAAAGATCTGACTAGAGATATGGTTATTTTTTTCCTACTGGTTTTTCTCCCCAAACAAGGCACAGTGCCACTTGGATATAATGGGCTATTACTATTTTTTTCCTACTGGTTTTTCTCCCCAAACAAGGCACAGTGCCACTTGGATATAATGGGCTACTACTTGGGACAAATTTTGTAGGGATACTAAGTGGGGAGTTGAGCAGCAAGATATCTGTTCATGGTACACTTACTACAGTCAGGGAAGCAGGAACCCGGGAGGGAATTATAAAGTCTAGCAGTTCAACTATTCAAGTAGAAGGCTTTCCAGTATCAAGGGATCTAGGATGAAAAATAATATCACAGAATAAAAAAAATGAAACAATGACAGTTTGAGCTGAAAATTGTATCCAATGAAGGAGACATCTCGATAATTGATGATAGGTTAGTAGATTTTTGTGTCTGATTATAAGTTACTCCAACTTCCTCCAAGTATGACTTTTTTGTGCGTGATAGTCAGCTAGGTCGGAATTAATATAGGAAATTTTGAAATTGAATAAAATTAATTGATAATTTTTGGAAACATGTTTCAGTTATTAACAAGAAGTGTGATCATCTGTGTTTATAGTCCCATCTTGACTGAATTTACAGGAGAAAAATTACCTTAATTTTATTAATATAGTAGATGTGGCATTAAGAAAAAAAAGCAGTACACACCTGAAGTTCTTCATCTGTCAGATTCTCCCCAAGTTCTTTGGCAACTCTTTTCAAATTTTTGAATGAGATCTTTCCAGTCTCATCATCGTCAAATAATCGGAAGGCTTTCAAGATTTCTTCTTTTGTATCTTTATCGCTCATCTTCTGTGACATAATGGTGAGGAAGTCGTTAAAATCAATGGTACCTGCAGATGAGAAACAACATTTTCTTTACATCTTGTTTCATATCGCAATCAGCTGAAATGAACAGATTTAGCACAACACTTTATCTAGATCTGCCTTTGTGCACTTTCAACAGTTATTGTGAGAATGTCAGGAGATTTCAATGTCAACCAAGAAGAGGCATGTCTACGAATCTAGTATTTGGTCAATCCTCCTCTATGGTTACGATGCATGGCTAATGAGTGATCAATAAATTTAGTATCAGTGTTTAAGTTTTGAAAAGATCTATGTGCCCATAATGAAAGATTCATAGATATAATGAAAATAAAAAATTTTAAATATGCAAATTAGATTACCAACAATCCATTAAAAAAAACAAAAAAAGTACAATTCTGAATTTTTTGAGATGAGATGTGAATGTTTGTATTTTTTTGATTCAACGGACAATTATTCTCATCTTGTATGCTATTAGCACAAAGTTTTGGTTGCTGTAACCTGCGACCTTCTTCAGGTGTTGAATACATGTTTCCTTTTTATCTACTAAAGAAAAGAGGGGTTAACTCTGCATTGCAAGAATTTGAACCGTGGGTTTGAGGGTGGGACTTTCTTTATGATCTACAGACCCACCCTCAAACCCACGGTTCGAATTCTTGCAATGCAGAGTTAACCCCTCTTTTCCTTAGTAGAGAAAAAGGAAACATGTATTCAACACCCGAAGAAGGTCGCAGGTTACAGCAACCGAAATGTTGTGCTAATAACAACCAAGATGAGAATAATTGTCCGTTGAATCAAAAAAAAACAAAAACAAAACAAGTACATAAACCATTTGTATTATTTTAATTGCTCAAACTATTATTCATTTTTTTTTCGCACCTCAGACAATGTAACCCCCGACAGCCTTCGCGTGCATCTTTTCAAATTTAGGAATCCTTATACTGAACTCGAGAATCCATCCAGAATTTTGAACTAAGCCTTTTACTTTATCCACAGAGGTAGATTGTACTTGTTCTGTCAGCCATGACTGAGTAAAAAATTTTATTAATTATTATGTTATTCATTATTACTTTTAACTTTTAACAACCAAGATGCAAATAGTAGTCCAAATAATTCAAATAATGAATCCTCATCTCAAAAATATTCTGAAACATACACTTTGAATTTTTAGATTTAATTTTTTTTTTTTTGTGGATGTGGAGGCTGGTAATAATTAAGATAAACACAATAGTATAATTAAAAAAAAACAAGGCTGATAGCCATTAGTCATGTGCTTTCGTGTAATGAATGAATGCGTGAATGTAGGATTGACATGAAATTCTTAAAGATAAACTAAAATGACCGAAAAATGGGCTGAAATGACTTAAATAAATAAAAAGTAAATGACTTAGAATGACTTTAATGAACTTAAGGATGAATTGAAATACCTTAACAATGACTTGAATGCTTAAAAAATAACTGGAATCCGTCAAAAACAACTTGAATGATCTGGAGAATGACTTGAATGGCTTTGAGACTGACTGGTTTTAAAGTGGGTGATCATTTTACATTAAATTAATACAGAAAAGTGATCCCACACTTTATATCACAAAGTTACAAAGATAAGTACAGCATGTAGTAAGAACAGATACTACACTATGATCTTGGCCAAAAGGCCAAGAAAAGCTTAAAAAGCTAAGAACAGCATCTATTAACAACAGACCTTTGATCTTAACCAAAAAGGCCAAGCACAAAAGTGTTACGGATGGACCAACGGAGTGACTTATAGAGTCGCTTGCACGCGACTAAAAATGTATTAACAAAAGAATGTTGCAGAAGTACATGTCATGGTTTTTACTGCCACAGCACTTTGCCATAACTATATTTATTGTCTCTAGGTAATTCCATTTATTCCTTAAATGGGTACACCAGCTTACCCTACAACAATGGATAAAGAGTATGCAAAGTATTATTCAGGTTGAATTAGATTTTTTTAGATTTTTTTTAGAAAACATTTTTCCATAATAGAAAGATTATTTGTTATTTGGTGACATTTCTCTGACTTTATCTTTAATATATATATTGCAATAGAAAAAGTAATATGGTTAACCTTAAACATGGAAAGTAAAGGACTAGTTGTTAAAACTGGAAAAGAAAAGGACAAGGTATTCTAGTAAAAAATATAAATTTATAACTTAAAATATTGCAGCATTAAGAATTGATTATATAATGTTAGAAATTGAATTTTTTTTTTTTAATTCTTATGCTGCAATATTTTAAGTTATAAATTTATTATATTTTTTACTAGAATATCTTGTCTTTTCTTTTCCAGTTTTAACAACTAGTCCTTTACTGTTTAAGCTTAACTATATTACTTTTCATGCTCGCATTTTTCTATTGTAATCCATGATTTTTCCAGGCTTCTAGTAAATTCACTTGTTCTTTGTTTAATTTCAGTCTTATTTCTTTGTCCCTATAAACATAACATACACATATGTAAAAAAATGTACAGGACTCGTCTGCTTTCAATAACATTATCTCCATTTCATTCTTTCATTCTGTTTCATTTGTTACTTCTCTTTTCACGAAAGCGGGGAATTGGTAACAACAGTAGTCGCTGAAGTAATGTGGTCACTATGGAAACCAGTCATAAAAACGTTACTCACCTTCTTACGTTTTTTTTTACGATTTTGAACACCAGTAAATTCATCATAACTTTTGTTTTACTGAACGAAAATTGAAATTTTTTTTCTCAATATAGCTGTAATAATTGTTTGAAATTTGGTCGAAAATTGAGTGAGCGGTGAAGCTTTAAAGCGGTTCTAAATGACTAAAACGACCACTTAACCATATATTCAAACACTACCATGTTTGAATGATACCGATAAAATGAGTTTTCCCACTCTGATATTGATATTAAAAGTCTACTATTTTTTTTATTTAAAAGTTATTAAAACAAACTTAAATGTTCTAGCACATGGAAATACTTTTTTATATATCTATCTAAATGACCTTGTCAGCATGTGTGCAAAACATCTATACCAAACTCCTCTCTGTATATTTGGTCTACAATCTTGAAATTTGATATATAGGGTATTTGGATCAATGGTAGACTTTTGATTTGGTTTTTAGCTGGTCAAAATTGAGGTCAAAATTGCTAAGAGGTCAAAATTGAAAACAAAACAGTTGACCATGGCTGGAGTAGTCGACTAAACCTGTTTGTGTACACAAATCTACAATCCTAAGTTGAACAATGTTATTTTTCAACTATTTTTATGCATATAGGCATGGCTCAGACATTAAGAAATAAGGCTGGACAGTTATATGTTCTGGGTTCAATTCTAGCTGATGGAACCAAACTTTTTTTTTTTTTTTTCAAAATCACTACTAATATATTGGGTATAATATAATAATCGATAAAGATCTGACTCTAAAATAATAAATATGAAATCTGCATAAATTAAAATATTATAAGTATATTTTGCAACCGGGCAATGCCAGACAGCATGCTAGTTTTCTATAAAAATGAAAATGTTTTAACTTTCACCAATGAAACTGTATGAGAATTAAATATAATTGTTTGAGACTTTTAATAGGGAAATATTATTCAGAAATCAAATCAATTTAAAAAAAAATTTTTTTTTTTTTTTTTTTTACATTTTTGAAAAGTAGGTCTTTCAAAAATGATATTGGATAGAGTGTCATGCTAAATCCATTCCTTTCCATTGTTTGGGTTGGTTTTGTTTTGTTTTATGGTGTATCAACCCTTGTCAGGTTATTTAAAGCCAAATTCAGTCATTTCAGCAAAACATTTTTATACTTTAAATTCTTTATATCTTCAAATATTTATTCACAGTGTTTGGTTTGGTTTGGTTATTTTGTTGGTTATATGGCATATCAATCCTTTTTTTGGTTATTTATTTGCAAATCCAGTAATTCTCAAAGAAAAGTGTTTATGCTTAAAGTTCTTTTTATCTTCATTTATTTATTTATTCATGGTGCTTGGTTTGGCTGTTTTGTAGAGGAAAATTGTTTTTGTTTTTGATTTTGCAAATAGAAATGAAAAAAAAAACAAAACAATAAGATCAATGTTTGGTGCCTTTTAGGTCAGAAAGCCAATATCTTCAAACAGTCTGAGTGTAGCCCAAGGCTTTCAGTTGTTTGCAGATTTTGAGTGCCAAATCTACATTTGTTGCTGAAAATCTTAACCAATACAAAGTTGATAAAATATCAGTTGAAAATAAGGAAGTCTAACCTGTTCCATTTTTGTCGACCTGTGCAATCATGGACTTAATGTCTTCCTTTTTTGGCTCAAATCCTAAGGCTCTCATGGCAACCTGCATAAAAAGAAACAAGACTGTATCAAAATGAGGTTCTTCTTTATTATTTTAGCAGAATTCGAAAATTGAAATATTGAATTTCAAATGAAACCAATTGTATCTACTGAATTGTCATGTCCCAGTAATGAACATATCCAAGAATTATAAACAAAGCGATAAGGTAGAAAATTATTAATGAAAATATTTTTTTAAAACAATAAGTGAAAATTAAGTTTTGTAAAAAAAAAAAAAAAAAAAAAAAAGAAATCTGAGAATTCAAATCATAACAAAGGGGAGGTAATTATTTTCTGAAAATTTTGAAAATCTTTGGTCAATTTAGCGAAACTTACTTTTCACTAATTGTCTTCGAAAACTGTTTTCCTTAATAATTAATTTTCTACCTCGTCGTTTTTCGTAATTTTGGGATATTTTCATTACTGCGACATGACAAGATACCATTGGTATCATTTGAAATTCAATATTTCGATTTTCAAATTTCGCTACAATAACGAAGAAGAACCCAAAATGATAGTATGAGCCCCCCCCCCCTTTTCAGAGTGGCAGTGCCTAAGTTTCCATCTTTCGTGATGAAATGTCAATGCGACTATGCAAATATGTTTGTTTTTTGTTGTGATTTTGGAGAAACGGATTTTCCTCTCATGAAAAACCAGTTTTGTGTCTAACTTTGTCCTTTTAGCGAGGAAGGGGGGAGGGGGAGGCAACTGAATGGGACAACCACTTTTCTAAACTTATTCTTACAAAACTTTAGCAACTGCTTATATATGGAAACTAGGAAGAAAATCATAAAATCATCGCAGATTGGATTCTAGAATATTTTCGGTGTTCTTTTAAAGAATTTACAGTATCATGATATTTGGTTTGACGTCACTTTTACACGCATTACATACATATATTGGACAGGTTTTAGAAATTGACTTCCAAACTAACCTATCTCTGGCTAGGTCTATAATTTAGGCCCATTTCTCTTAAGTTCATCCTCCCATGTTTTTCTTGGCCTTTTCCTGTCAGCTGACCCTGCTACCTCAACTGTTCTACATCTGAGTCTGGTCGAAAGTTAAAAACTACAAAACAAACAGCCTCAAAGTTAGTATTTTACTTGCCCGGTGTTGCCCTGGATGAATAAGATCTAAAATTTAGAAAAAAATATATTAATTTAATCCTTGGGGGGAGGGGGGGGGCATTTTAATTGGCCCAAGTATCCTTAGGATGGAAAGGGGGATTTTGGTTTTCTAATAATTCTAATTTTTTTTTAAATCAAGGAATTACTTCCCTTATGGCCATTTATTCCTCAAGGGATCTATATAAAGGAGAGTTGTCTGAAAGTGTGTGTGTGTGTGTGCGCATGTGCATGTCCAGCTAAAGAAGAATGAAGAGGGCAGGAAAGAGAGTTCGAGGAGAGGGGTAAAGCTAAAGAATAGAAAGACGGATAGAGAGACGTAGAAAAATAGAAGCTTTAATAGAAATATCCTACACTTTATCCCAGGCAATGCCGGGTCAGAATAGCTAGTACTAAATAGAAGAGAATGATTTATCACATAGCAGATACTATATTTCATATATATACTATATTTCATATATATACTATATTTCATATATATACTATATTTGTGATGATAGCAAACAAGTTATAAAAAAGAAAAACATTTGAGAAAAGCAAAATGCATTGCTTCACCTTGAGTTCCTTTGCATCAATCGTACCCGAACCATCCGTATCGAACAAATCGAATGCTTCCTTGATTTCTTGTTTCTGTTCTTCCGTAAGTTCTAATTTCGGACCAGACTTTTTTCTGGGACCAGCATTCAAGTTTTTCTTGTAGACCGACTGTTAAAAATGAGAAAAAAATGCGACAAGTTCATACAGAAATTAAGTCGACAAATTATAATCCAGACAATCAAATTACATTAGAGATTGACCTGCTTGTTTTCGACCTCCATCAAGCCAGAAAACAGTGGGTGATCTACCATCGAGTAAGAGTTGGGAGGGTTTTACTAACACTTTTTGTTTTTTTATACTTTTCCCCCCACCCCACACCATGTCTTTAATAAAACGGTTTTTATAAAATTCTATTTTTTACATAAAAAAACAACTTGATTTGGAAATATTAAGTACAATGATCCCAGCCCCTGGGTATGAATATGGTATTATGGTGACACAGAGCTCTAGCTAGGGTTAGCTTAGTCAACAAAGGTACAGTGACAAAGGTGACCATAATCACCCATTTTTTGATTGGCCTTATGCCTAATTGTTTTGTAAGCATTTTGTTCTCAAAATAAAAAATATAAATTAGCACTCTTAAACGACAAGAGACAACTTATCCATTAGACGAGAGGAAAAGCAGTGCTAAAATAAGTACTTCAGTCTTTCTTTGACTAGAACAATTTAGTTTTGGTTAATTTGTGTTTTTGTACAGATTTTTTTTTCTATGGAATTCGCTCTAGACAAGACATGAAGCCACTTGATGTAAGAAGTTTAAAAAAAAATATGAATGTTTGGATGTCAGAACAACAAAGGCCATCTAATCATCCTAGGAATAATGGATGACACACACTGGAATTTTGTTTAAAGTGGTTTGCGAAGAGCCAGCCTCACTCTCTCGTCCCAGCGGCAGGACAAGGTCAAGACAGCTGGAGGCTAGGTGGGATGCAGGAGATGCTGGAAATGTCAACATTCTCCTACATACAGTGCTTGGTATTCCTAAACACCCACCCATCTGGTATGAGCTAGGCTCAATGTTGTTTAACAAATTGATCTAATAAGGACCGATGTGTCAACTTGATATATATATATATATATATATATACACACAATACTACTTCAAGGTCAAAAACTACCCAAGGATTCTGACCCAGAAAACAGCACTTCTTCCTGAAGTGAGAACTACACTTTCTACTCACTTTAAGTATCTGTTGGTTAGAAAGTTATGCTGATCAATTGCATAGGGGAAGCATCTCATTCAACCTTATATGCACGATAGTTTGAGAAGAAATTTATGAGCCCAAGTCATGAGTTTGAGATACGTTTGCTTGATTTATAGTCAATATTAAACTAAACACAAACAAGCCTACTACAAGAATCATTTGTGATGTTTGTCCAAAATTCATATTAATTTACACTAAAAAATAAAAATAATGAAAAATCTTTATAACATACATACTCATGATAGAAAGAAAATAGGAGGAATTTTGAACAAGTATCCAAAGATTATATATAATCAGTGAACAGAACTTCATTCAGAAATACGTTTTCCTGTTATTACAATGTTACTTTATTTTTTTTAAGTTTATAAAAAAATAGCAGTTACAAAAAATGTAGCACATTTCTAATCTTCTGTTCCTCTATTTTTCTCTCTTTTCTCCTATTTTCCACAAACACCTCTTTCTCCCATGACCAGTCTTCTAGCTGGACATATACAGAGAACTCTTCTACATATATATATATATATATATATATATATATATATATATATATATATATTCCAGGTTAAAGGTATTTAAGAGTGATAACTAATTAATTTAATTAGGTTATTAAGAGTGCTCAATAAAAGAAGAGGAAGATATATTTTCTTAATATAAACAAATTTACATGATTGCAACAATGTTTTGGACAAATGGTCAGTTAAAACCAGAAGTCCTTGTCAGGTGACTTAATAAATGGTTGCTTTCCACAGAAGAAAAGATTTGAGGACTAGCTTCTTCTGTAGAAAGCAACCATTTATTATGTCACCTGATGAGGACTTCTGGTTTTAACTGACCATTTGTCTGAAACATTAGCATATCCAGTGTTACGACCATGTAAATTTTTTTATATTAATATATAGACCATAATTCGTTCCAGACGTTTGTTCGAAAACCGAAATGCTCGATAACCGAAACGATATTTCCCCTTTAAATTAACTGAAATAAAATTGGTTCCAGAGTTTAAAAGTCCCTTTTTATCTGCAAACTTTTATACATTTAATGTCAAAAGAATGTCCATTTCTTCTTTGTTGTTCAAATAATCGGTTTAGCTTTGTGTAAAGATTTTAGAAACAAAGTTTTTTTTTTTCTCATGCAATAAATTGATGTCGTCCCAAGATACGCCCACTTCGTTTGTCATATTGAAATCTACTTTTTTTCTTTTTTTTTTTTTTCTTTTTTTTTTAACTTTTTGGTCCCCTCAAAGTCCTTTGTCCTCTTACACAAAAAAGGGGTTGACCAATTGAATTGTGTCGTTCTGGTGCCACGTTGATGTGCTAAAAATAACTCAAACACTATCTAGACTGCCAAAGGGGTTGCAATGATGCTGTCTAAATATAACTCGTCGCAAAGTTTAGACTCGCGTTGTCAGAGTGGGGTTGGTTGATCATACTAAACTTCAAAAGTATGACGACCAGTATGAAATACAATGTTCCATTGAGGAACACCCTGCCTGTTTACATTCGAAGCGAAGTCAGTGGTTCGAACTCCAAAATTTTGTTTGACTACTGAGGCAAGAAAATCTCCAACTTTTGGTTTGAATATGGAGTTGTTCAATCACTGAAATGTTCAACAACCGAGGCATCACTATATATATATATATATATATATATATATATATATATATATATAATGGATTCTTCATGGAATTAGTTGAAATTTTCTTTCCAAATTAGTGCATAATAATACTGTAAAGTCAACTTCTCTCTGACAAAACTTAGCCCAGCTAATCCTTAGAGAATGGAATAATCTTTTTTAATTCTAGATATTCTTAATTCGAGGCAACACTGATGAAGAATATACCAACTTTGTAAGTCTCTTTATTTTTTTGTGTTTTGTATATTTTGACTTTTAGCTGGACATACAAATATACACAGACAATTATGCTTTAGTGTAACAAGAAAGATATTTTATTTTCATAGAGTGGGGGTGCATTTGTAGATTAACAACCTCTGTTGAATCATTCTCCAAAACTAAAATGATCATTGCCCGAACCAATGTGACTCTTCCTCTCCAGAGTTTCCTGTCTTCCATCAGCTGCCTCAGATTTTCAGGTTCACAGTTGGCGTCGTGTGCTATTTGTTTATTTAATATTTTCACAAAAAAAAAAATTTATGTTAGCAAAAATAATTTTACTTTTATTTTTTTAAATTACAGATTTCGCATAATTATTATATGCAAGATTTTAATAATTTCCTTGCTCGCAAGAAGTCAAACTTTCGGCGTAACATAATTTTTATATAATCTCGAACAATAATTTAAAAAAAATAAATTAAAAAATGATAAAAATTGATACAAACGTTCAGAACAGGAATGTATGGATGCACATCTGGGAAAAAAAAAAAAAAAAAAGAAATCTGACACCCCTACCTCCTTTTACTATCATGACTTCATTTTGAAACAGCGTTTTGATTGACTGAAATTTTGGGCCTCCTTTTAATCGTGTTTTGCAAATATTTTAGTTTGTTGCGTTTTTGGCGAACGGTAAATTACTTGCTTTTTGAGGGCTAATTAAGTTATTTTTGCAGAAACAAGGTTTTTTTTTTTTATCAATACCTTAGGAATTTACTAATTATCTTTGAAATAGACCCAGAAAACTAATATTTATCTTTTAAAGGATTTTTACAATGAATTTATTTAACTTCAAAATTTAGCTGAATTGAGTAGCTCGCCGTGAAAACATTTTCATAACTTTTTTTTTTTTTCACGTGTACAAATATTTTATTTCCTTTAGAAAATTAAGTTTAGTCTTTAATCTTTCAAATACAATAAAAAAGTAGTCAGAAACCTACAAAAAAAAATATGATAAATCGGCTTTCAAAACTATGTCCCTCTATTTTTGCCCGTCCATTTTTGCACGTACCTAGTGTTTTCTAACTATTTTCTATTTTCGCTTAACAATTTAATATAAAAGATATCATAAAACTTGAAAATACTATTTTTTTTTTAAATGGCGCGGTAACAAAAGTGCATAAGCGCCCAAAAATTTAGTTAACTGTCCTAAAAAGTTAGAATGACCAGGAAATGCGGATCATTTTAGGTTAAATTTATATGCGAAATTGATCCCCAATTCTAAAATTTATTATATTACTAGCACCAAATTTTTAGGCTGTTCACTCGTACTTGCCTAGGAAAAGTAGTATGGGGGGGGGGGCAATAACTAGGGTTTTGATTTGCGTTAATTTTATCCAAAATATCTTCAACTCCCCCGCCCCACAAACAAAACAAACTGTAAACAGTGTTCTTGTCGAAAAGATATTTTGTTTGTTTTTTTTTTATTTAGTTTAAATACCATCAATATTTTTAAAGAAAGAAACATCCACAACTAAATAAATAATTTTAAAAAAAAAAACGCAACAACGATATTGTTTTCACTTTTTAATTCAAAGCAATTTCACCACAACAGCGTGTCCATATTGTGGATTTTAAGTCAAGGAAAAGAAATGAAATATTACTTGAAAAGCTAATAAATAAAACAATTTAGACAAACCAAAATGTCTGCCTGTTTCAAATGAATGTATAGAAAATTCAAAACAAACTGAAAAGAAAGGCGTTTTCTTTTTATTTAATTCTACTTACCATGATTGCAGAGGGAAAGCAGAAAGATGTTTTCCAACCGGTGTTGACGCTATGTTGTCCTAAGAGATGACCTAATCTCGTTGACCTAATCACGCTCTTTTCTCGCGCCGACGAGATTACACAGACAAGACATGGTTACCTGCCCTCATGTAGCGAAACAAACAAACATGTTATAACTTGTTCCTAAAAGGGTAGTATAAAAATTGATTAAATGTATTATACCTCTAAAAACTTTTATTTTGACATTTTATTAAATTGTCTGGTAAAATTGTTGTCATGCACGTTTAAACCGCGATTAAGATTCTACTTTTTTGAAGGCGATTACATGTAAACCCCTTGAAAACGTTGCCGGTAAAAAGAAAACAAAAAACAAATGAGGAATGAGTATGAATGAGCATAAATTCTATGTAAAATGATCATCCACTTTCGGACCACCAGGTGGGAATGATCACACAATTTCTAACCAGGTAGCGTTTTTAAGTATATATAACCAATTGGTGGTGGTGGGGGGGGGGAGTAGGTTCACATAAATTTCATGTAAAATGATTTTTTTTTTTTTTACATAGGCATCACCACATTATCAAGGCCAAGAGGCCACTCAAGGATAAGGGTTAAAGAGTGTACAGTAGAAATTGGACATTATAGTAATCATTAGTAATGAAAATTTGGTAAAGTTGATAACTTATATGGAACGGCTCATCAAGAACTTATTTACGTTAGACTTGAAGACAACCATATTGTAGTCAGCCGGAAAGCAGGAAAACGGAAGACAATTCCACAGGCGTGCAGTTCTTAGAAAAAAGCTTTGTTCATGGAATCTACGTTTAGGTTTAGGCACAGATAAAGAGTGGGGGGAATTATTGATAGTGTTTACAGCTAGATGATAAGCCACTTCTGGTTCATCGGGCGATAAATGATCACTCACGTTCGAACCAGATAGCATTTTTAAAGATAGATAACTACTTTTTTTTCCAGGGTGATAAATACATGATCACACGGATATTGGGGGGGGGGGGCTGGATCTAGCACATCTACTGAATCATTTTTCGTAATTTTGGGAATTTATACTAATTTCAACACGGTAACAATGTTTTCACCTAAAATGCGTTTATTTCAAACCCCACTATTCTGCACAAGAATCGGTATTTTTATATATTTATAAAATCATTCCTGTCTCAAACTAAACTACAAACGTCCCCACCCCCACGAGGTATTTTGAGTTATAAAAAAATAATGGTATTTTTTTACGACCTGCCCCAGCGTAGTATAAATACCCCAAACCACCCCATGTTAAGAACAGCTTTCGCAATACCCCCCATTCTCCACCCAACCTCCCTATGTTAAGAACGGCTTTCAGGATTGGGGGTGTTTATTCCGAAAGCCGTTCTTAACATCAGGAGGTTGGAGTGTTTATAATATGCTGGGGCACGTCATAAAAATTTACCAAAATAACATGTTATTTAAATTCATCTGGAATTATTAGTTTACATTTATTTTTTCGTATTGCCATGAAGCTTAAGGTTAGTGGTAGGCTTAAAAAAGAGCAATTAGAAAACAAATGAATAAATAAAATAAAAAGTAAAACTGTCACAAAAACCACAGACGAAAGTAGTTCTATAAAATTACCACCACCAATTGGTCCAGAATTTATTTTATGTGAAAGGAAAGCATTTAAAGGTTAGCAAACTAAGGTTGAAGGGGGAAGCGAAACTTCCCGCTATGCAGGAGCCTGTGTTACATAATTATGGACAAGATCTCATTTCGACACCGCGGACTTGGCAGACGACAAATTTCTACCAAGTTTAGAATCAACAAAACCGTGAAGCATAACTGAATAACCGCCCCATCTAAACGTGAGTCGAACAACATTTTCATATCAAGTAGACGACAAGTCTGCTAAGTTACCTCCCTTAAACAAGAACTTCTCAACCTTATTTGAGATCAAAAATCGGCACTGATAACCAGAAGATCCGGTTCATCACAGGCAAACAAAACATTGCTTACAGAGATGCAGACAGATTTAGAGACCATGCTGACAGCTTTACAATCTCTTTCTATAACCGTCATGCCTGAAGCCAACAGAACTACAAATTATGAGCTGCAATCTATACGCGATGCTGTAAAGGGCATCGAAATGTTCAACCCTGGAAATGATGTCAATTGCTTCATCACTGACTTGAACAAGGTATTTGTGATACACGTAAAGCCAGAACTTATCAACCATCCTAAGATTGAATGAGAGTTCATCAAAATTTACAAACAGTTGCTGAATAAGGGCATATTTCAGCAAATGATAAACTCTCAGCATGATACCTCTACCTTCAAACAACTAAAGGCATGCCTCATAGCATCTCATGACAGCCAAATAATAAATTTCAAACACCTTAGTAGGGCTTGGGATATGTAACGGCAAGATGATGAGAAGGTAGCGGACTTTGCTGGCCGGCTGGAGAGCACAATCAAAGAAGTCGTGGTCCACATAAAAGCCAAATTCAAGGCAGACAACTCACAGGAAATGCCTACAGACACTGTCTTTTCTCTCATAGGCGCCATGTTGATGAGTGATAAAGTGAAAGCATGGACACCCACATTGTATCCTCACAATTTGTTAAAACAATGGACAAGCATTATTATTATTGGTGAGATAGCAAGTGACGCTCAATGATACCTGGACTGTGGTGTCAAAACCGATGACACAACCAGCTATGATTCTATCACTTATTGCATACATAGACCACAACGATTGAATCAAACGACTGGTTCAACTAGGCTACCTGGTACGGGATGGAAATTCTCCCCTCTGAGAGAGAAGGCTGCCACCATGCCTCATAACACCACACCCAGTGACAATCATCAGGTACACAGAGGCAGCACACTCAGTCAGGAAATCTGCCAAAACTATGTGAGAGGCTGTAAATGCTCTTACGGACGTCACTGTAAATATCGACACCCACCCCGTGTCCAAGCATATATTGCAACGACAGACAAAGACACCTCCCCTACAAACATTCCTACTATCAGGGATGAGGATTTTCTCAGCAGACCAGACAAGATATGATGGCTCGTTCCTTTGTCCACCAGACTCAGCATCATGTGTTCAACTTACAGCAGCCCGTAGATCAATCACCTTACATCAACATATCTTTCAATATCAAGGGAACCACAATTACAGACACAGCAATGCTAAACTCTAGATGCTCTACTTACATCATACCAATCTTTCGACTACCTGAGAAGGTCAGAAATTACATTATGCATACAAATATACACATAAAAGGCATAAATGGAGGCATCCACGCCCTAGGTGAGCTTATCTGCGACATTGCCATTGGCGATCATGATTCACTCATTTTCAGCGGAATCAATGTATTGATAACATCCTCTACTTACTGTCCAAATTTTAATCGGCCAAAGCGTCCTGGGTCACAACACATTGGAATTATATATGAGAGCTGGAACATGACAGTCAAATTTGAATGGTTGCTCAACCATGATTCAATAATACACACAGCCGCAATGATACGAAGTCGGAAGCCAGAAACCTCGACTTATGACGACTCATGAGGCACGGGATACCACTGGCCAACCTTCAACAGTGTCGTAACCACAATTCAAGATGCTAAATCAAAAGTGGCAATGGTTGAAACAAAATGGGCTTGGCCTTTACTCCTGATCTAAAATAGAATATGTACATCAAATCTGTTGCCAAAGTTGCTGGAAAAATGATGGGATCCTTCTATCGATCCAGTAAATATCTACCTGCTGATGCAATAACTCTACCTATATAAGAACCAGGTACATCCTAGGATGGAGTATTGCTGCCACATCTCGGCAGGAGCTGCTAGGAAGACCTTATCCTACCTTGACAGAGTTCAGAATAGACTTTGTAGCCTAGTGGGGAATGGCCTTTTCTCTTCCCTGCAACCTCTTTCTCACAGAAGAGACGTTGTGAGCCTGTCTCTGTTTTATCATTAGTTTCGTGGCAAGTGCTCGTCTGAGCTCCAATCTATGGTCCCCCCTTGCCAAACATTCATGAGAAACACTCATTTGGCTGAAAACACTATCAATAATTTCCCCCACTCTTTATCTGTGCCTAAACCTAAACATAGATTCCATGAACAAAGCTTCTTTCTTAGAACTGTGGAACTCTCTTCCATTTACCTGCTTTCCAGCTGACTACAATATGGCCATCTTCAAGTCCAACATAAACAAGTTCTTGATGAGCCGTTCCCCTTAAGTAATCCAATTTACCAAATTTACACTTCTAACAATTCTTATGATATTGTCCTTTTGACTACTGTACACTCTTTAACCCTTATCCTTGAGTGGCCTCTGGGCCTTGATAAGTGGAGATTTCGTTTTAAAAAAAAAATAAATAAAAAAGAGTTGTTGCTACCAAATCATTCAAACACTGACGAGCTAGAAGCTCTGGCTGACCTGCTGATCCATTATGCTGATATCCTTGGCACTGAAACTAGTGAACAGGGTACCTTCATAAAATCTGTTTGCATACCAACTAATGGCCAATCTCACAATCAAAAACAGCACCCCATTACTCAGGCCTTGGAGGTCCACATTGACAATGAGATCAGGTGCATTGCTACTGAGGGGATCATTGAACCCTGTGATGACCCTAAGGGTTTCAAAGACCAGTTTTCACAGTACAAAAAAAAAATGGAGATATCCGTGTGGTTGCCAATTTCAAAAGAACTCTCAATAAGGTTCTAGTTGATCTTGACTCATATCCAAGCCCAACAGTTGAACAACTATTCAACAAAATTGGTGAACGCAACAAATATTTTGCAACACTTGATCTCCACAGTGGCTATTGGTAGACTGTCATTGATAAACTTAATAGCTACAAAACAACAGTCTTTACATGGAAGAGCTGATGCTGCCAGTTCACACATTTGGCTTTCAGCTTTACATCTGCTGGACAAATCTTCTCTTGCTGCATTGCAGAAGCACTGGCCACCGTTTCATCTCGTGCGAACATATCTTCCTACATCGATGACAACTTGGTCCATGCAAGGAATATATGATTTCGCTGGAAAAGCTTTTATAGCTCTTTAAAGATTTGGACTGACATTAATTCCAGCCAAATGCACTTTCCTTACAAAGGAAGCAAAATTTCTTGTCCACATTGTTAGCAGCAAAAAGGTTCAAGCCCAACCCCGAATATATATGTGCCATCATGGACATGGACTGTCAACGAGGAAAGAGTTACAAAGCCTTATTGGCCATTTGGTGTGGATCGGGCAATTCCTTGAGACATGCGTGCAGGAACGGATAAGATCGGATACATTCTTTGCCATTATGGCCCCCATCCATGCACTTAACAGGACTAACAAACCATTTACATGGACGCAACAAGCTGACAAAGCTTTCCAAAAAATTAAGAGACGGTTATCCTCACCGCCAATTATTTCATTTCCTGACTTCACTGGGCTTTTTATTCTCACTACTGATGCCAGTGACACTGCATGTGGGCTATACTAATGCAGGAGGCCAATGATGGAAAGAAAATGATTATAGTGGTTGCCTCACATATCTTTAGCCCTACTGAATACAACTGGTCTTCAACCGAACGTGAGGCATATGCGATAAAGTGGTCCATATCAAAATTTGACTATTTTCTGCATAACTGCCTTTTTGTGATCTTCACTGACCACAAAGCGTTAACATACTTAGACTGATGTGAATTCAACAACCCTAAGATTCGATGATGGCAGGAAGAAATATCGTGTTACAAGTTCATCCTGGAATTTATAGAGAGAGAATCAAATATCTGGGCAGACATGCTCAGCAGTAGCCATGGTCAGAAGGCAAGCAAATTTCCAGCCAACTCTAGCCCGGCAAGTAAAGCTTTCAATTTTTAAAATTCTGATTTGTGCATATATATCCCATCTTGGTGTCTAGATGAAATCAACAGTTTGCAACTAATCCCAAAAACACATACAATGCAAAATGCTCGGCTTCACAGACATGTTGCATCAACGTTTTTTGTCTATCGCTCCTCTTCAATTGAAAAAATAAATGATGACATAAACATTGCAGCTGAACTTAAGACAGATAAAACCTTAGCGAATATCATAAGAGCCCTAGAGACGGATGTCACGTGCAAAAACCTCACTATGGACCCCAACGACCATTGGAATCCCATATACACTAAACATAAGCACCAATTCATTTTGGAACCTGGCACATCCGTGTTTATGATAAGGGATAGAAATCAGGCACCAAAACTAGTCGTGCCCTAGAGACTCCGTGCCGGGTATCTCCATCAAGCTCATGATTGCATTAATCACTCTGGCATCACTCGTATGCAGAAACATCTGTCTAGCTACTAGTGGGTTTTTAAGAACCATGGTATCCAAGCATATGCTGCTTCCTGTGAATCCTGCACCAAACGTAAGAACTTCCTGTGAATCCTGTGCCAAACATAAGAACTTCCTGTGAATCCTGTGCCATTGCAAAAGAGGGAGGAGGCCATTCGAAATTGTGTATGTTGATTTTGTGTCAATGCCCACTTCAAAGGGCAAATGCTACATCTTCACTATCCTGAACACTTTCAGCAGACACCTTACTACCATACCCTGTGCCAGGAACGACACAATTGACGCTGCCTGTGGACGCTACAATTTGTTCCTATGTCATCACAAAATACCATACATAGTATATTCTGATCGCGGAACACATGTTACAGGAGAAGCGTACACAAGTTTTTGTGAGCTTACAGAAATAGAAAAGAAGCTACACTGTTGATGGCACCCACAAAGCTCGGGAAAGGCAGCATTGTACACTGAAGAATGCATTGTATATGTTATGCAAGGACAGGAACTGCGAATGGACCAGCATCCTTGAATCTGTTGTTTCTTCCATGAATGCAACCATGAGTGGTGCTATTGGGGCATCCTCATATTACGTACTCACTGGGTGTCAACCCAACATAGGTTTGCCTAAATTGCTACACAATGAGACCATGAACCACAATCCTATGGCTTACGGCATGCAAATCAATGCCTTACTTAGGCAGGTCCATCGATGTGTCGCTCTGGCTAACAATGAGACTGACCACAAGCTAGATCACAAACTAAATTCAGTAATTTTTAAAGATCCAATACAAGTCTTTCTCATTCATCCCATCTGTCTTGTATTGTCGATTTTGAGATCATAAAAACTAATGACACAGTAATTCAAGTGAGACAAAAATGGACAATTGGATTGGATCCACCGGGCACATTATTTGTCGTCTTAAGCCTCGACTAAAACACTTATCATTTATTAACCTGCCAGATCTACCACGTCTCACACATGAACCTGTTTCACGACTAACACGATCAAGAGAAGCAGCACACAGCCCTAGACCTAGCAAGATGCACCAAACATTGTCCGAATCTGATGCAAATAAATCACAAAAACAAACGACACGTGGCCTGTTTGATTCAAGGATTTTGTTATGTGATAGCTTGCATCTTTAATCATGTTTCATGTGCACAAATCAGAATAAGATCTGGGGAGGCTGTTACATAATTATGGACAAGATCTCATTTCGATTTATTAAACTTTTTTTTAACACATTCTTAATGATCCAACCCTGGTCCTATTGAAAAATACAGCAGCAGCAGCAATTAACAGAAAACAAAAAACAATCAATTATGTAAAATAATCAATTCTGATTAGTTAAAAGCTTGAAGTTTGATTGGTTACTGTAATCCAACTACAACCAATCAGAAAACAGTCGTCCTGGGAGCCAACTGATCCATACTTAAGGGCGAACCAAAGTACACCAGGGGAGAGAAGGCTTGCAAGATAACATATCGACATTGCGGACTTGACAGATAGCAAATTTCTACCAAGTTTAGAATCAACAAAGCCGTAAAGCATAACTGAATAACCGCCCCATCTAAACGTGAATTGAACAACATTTTCATATTAAGTAGACGATAAGTCTGCTAAGTTACCTCCCTTAAATATTTCTTATTGAAAAACAAACTTTTATTCTTCGATTTTGTTGTTAAAACAACCCCGCAAAGAATATCACATATTGATATATTTTTTCAACAAAAGCATTATTTCAGCTCATTTATCTCCCCTTAACCTTTGTTTACTGGCCTGACAAATCTTTTCCTTCAATTTATCAAATAAAAATCAGTTAAAGGTCCACTCTGTGTTTGTCTGTTTTTTCCCTGCAACCATACGTAAGCTAGAAATACAACACCTGCAAATAGATAGATGAGCAAATGCATGCAATTATAAATCTGGATTTGAAGTAATTCTGTTAGAGGGTAGAGGCATGGCCACGATTTCTTCATGATATGAGTCCTTAAAGAAAATATCCTTGCATAGTGAATAAAATACTTAGTAAAATTTATTTGTAAGTTACACCCTTCTAGAAGTTGATCCATTCAATCTTCAGTGTGGGTGACACTAAAATATAATTACAAATTACTTTGGAATTCTAACATGGTCATGTCTGATGGAATGCAAGCAGACTATTCTTGTGGATTAAATAAAGGTTTTCATTTGAAATTTCATGCAGATTCCAGAGTTTTACAGAAAGATTCCCAACTTCAAAAAGATATGCAGCAACATAATTGTGAGGTGATTTGAATGAATGCTAAAAAGCAAATTTGTCGTCCCCTTTCTTTGTCCAGTTCATTTCAATACTACGCTCTCTTCGTCACTTCCTAAAGTAAGTATGTTTTAACATGGATTGTAGTATTATATTAGCATGCTGGGTCAACACCAGATAATCCTGATCGATTATTATTATTATTATTATTATTATTATTATTATTATTATTAACAGTTAAAATAAATTAAAAATAACAACCTACTTTCAGTGATTGCAAGAGAAGAGATTGAATGGATGGTTAGGAATGAAATGAATAACGAAAGTAAAATTGATGAAACTAGCTCTGATGAAAGAACTGAGAGAGTGGAAGTGCAGAAGGGAAATGTAAACTATGATGGGAGGCAGGCAACTGAGGAGGTATGGAATCCTATGGTTAGGGGAAGTAATGAGAAAGAGTTTGAAAGATCTAAGGCAGATGAGATCATTGATTCTGAGACAATGGAGCCAGTGAAAGGAGCAGATGTATGGAGAAGTGGTGATGAAGTTCGAACTTTGACTTCTGTAGAAAAAGAAGTACTTCAGAAGTTAAGAGAGGTTCTTCTTAGAGACGATATCATAGAGATTCCAAGTATGAAGAGTAGTGATAGGCAGAAGGTGAAAAACGAGGTAAAAATAATTCAAGGAGTAATTCACAACATCATAAGAAAGAACATATCGATTATGGAACTTAACAGGCTTCTATATGCAGTGTCATACGTTATCGCGAATTGTCTTGGCTTATTACAAAAGAAAAGGGGAAAAATGAAGGATAGAAGGCCACACTGGCAGAGGCGGCTTGAAGAAAGTATTAAACAGTGGCGGAAAGACATTGGGAGAATCGAAGAAATAAGAAAAGGAGTTAAATTAGGACAGAAAGCTAAGGATGAGCTTGAAACGAGGTATAGATTGCTGGAAAAGGAAACGATGAACGTTCTAAGAATGTTGAAAGAGAAGGTCCACACTGGTGGTATAAAAATTAGGAACTTTGTTGGAAAAAGTGTTGCATTTCGGCAGAACAACCTTTTCCAGAACAATCAGTCTCAGCTGTATAAAGAATTAAATGGTAGTAAACAGGCAGGAAATAACAACACTCCAAATGCAAAAGATGCAAGGAAGTTCTGGAGTGGGATTTGGTCTGTCAAAGGGCGATATAATGAGAAGGCTAGCTGGTTGGGAGAGGTCAGAGAAAGGCTATCAGAAATGCAGCAGATGAAGAATGTTGAGATAACCATCGCTGACGTTAAAGCTGGCATACGAAGGATGACAAACTGGAAGGCACCTGGTCCAAATGGAGTGATGGGTTTCTGGTTTAAACAGTTCCCATGCCTTTATCCACCTATAGCTGCTGCTCTGCAAAGGGTTGTAGAGTCGGGAGATGTCCCTGATTGGCTTGTGAAGGGAAGAACAACACTGATTAGGAAAGATCCTGCAAAAGGAACAGATGCCAATAATTATAGACCAATTACATGTCTGCCATTGATGTGGAAACTGTTAACTGGAATATTTGCAGAGAAAATTTATGAACATCTAGAGAGTAATGGTGTTTTTCCTGACAAACAAAAGGGGTGCCGGAAAGGCTCGAGAGGTACTAAAAAGCAACTACTAATTAATAAAGCAATAATGCAGGATGCGAAAAAGAAGAAGAAGAAGAAGAAGAAGAGAAATTTGAGCGTAGCATGGATCGATTACAGAAAGGCTTATGACATGGTTCCCATTTCATGGATACGTGAAATACTATTGATGATGAAGGTTGCTGAGAATGTGGTAGGGCTTTTGGCGACAAGTATGGCTCAATGGAAAACGGTGCTGATAGCAAACAGAGAGAAGACGGGGCAGGTTGGCATTAAACGTGGGATATTTCAAGGAGATTCGTTATCGCCACTTCTTTTTGTAATGATAATGATGCCACTGAGCATCCTCATGAAGAGAGAAAAACTGGGGTATAACTTTGGATCTGGTGACAGATGCCTCAACAATCTACTGTTTATGGATGATTTGAAAATATTCAGTAGAAATGAAAAGGAAATGGAGAGACTGGTAGAACTTGTGGGGACATACTCAGAAGACATTGGGATGGAGTTTGGGATTAGTAAATGTGCGGTGCTGGTGATGAAAAGAGGAGTAAAGGTTCATTCAAATGGAATAGTGCTGCCAAATAAAGAAATCATGAAAGAAATAGAAGATACAAGATATAAGTATTTAGGAGTACTGGAGGATGTAGACATCATGAACAAAGAAATGAAGGAAAAAGTCAGGAAGGAGTATCTTAGAAGAGTGAAACTAATTGCAAAGTCGAAACTGTATGGAGGAAATCTAATGAAAGCAGTAAATGCATGGGCAGTCAGTGTTTTGAGATGCAGTGCGAGAATTTTAGAATGGTCAGACAAGGATTTGCATGCCATGGATATCAAAACAAGAAAAGTTTTAGCAATGTTTGGTATATTTCACATTCGAAGTAGCGTAGCAAGGTTGTATCAAAAGAGGAAAGATGGTGGGAGAGGATTGAAAAGTGTAAAAGATTGTGTTAGAACTGAGGAGATATCGTTGAAGGAGCATGTGGTTAGAAATGAGGAGTGGATGCTTAAGGTTGTGGCCAATGAAGTGGAGGTATGTGAGACCAAGGTTGATCATGTGAAATGTATGGATAGAGAAAGAGCAGAGGAACTGGCTAGAAAGAAAATGCATGGAAGGTTCTTCCAGGATATAGCAGAAGTGGCTGATGAAAGATCATGGCAATAGCTTAGAGCTGGGTATCTGGTTAAGAGTACTGAAGCTTTTGTTTGTGCAGCACAAGAGCAGGCATTAGGAACATGATTATTCAAAAAAGTGGTTCTAGGAGAGGAAGTTGCTGCAGAATGCCGGATTTGTGGTAAGACCTCAGAATCAATTGCGCATCTTGCAGCAGGGTGTAGTGGACTGGCCCAGAGAGAATACTGCAAAAGACACGATCTCATGGGACTCTGGATATATTGGGAGGTGTATAAGAGGGTTGGAGTGAAGTGTGCTGGAAAATGGCTTGAGGAGGTGCCTGATGAAGTGAGAACAAGTGAGGATGACAAGGTAGAGGTATAGGGGGACAAAAGTGTCATAACGACCAAACAATTGGAACATAATCATCCGGATTTGGTCGTCATTGACAAGGTCTCAAAAAACTGGCAGATTGTAGACTTCTCAGTACCCTGGGACAGGAATGTGAAAGAGAATGAGAATGAGAAATGGAGCAATTATGCTCCATTGGCCTTGGAGATAAGGCGTATACACGGGGTTAAAGCACAAATAATCCCGGTCGTAGTTGGTACACTAGGAGTAGTATCAAGTCGTCTGGAAGGATAATTGAAAAAAGTACAAATCCCTGATGTTTTAGGCGGCCTTCAAACCTCTGTAATTATAGGTACCACCAACATCCTTAGAAAAACCCTTGATCTTTGAAGCTCCTGGTTTGAAGCCGGGATTAAGAGAAATCCTCTGGAAATGAATCCCATCCCTTTCCAGAGAGACGTTCATAAGCGAAATCAGAATTATTATTATTATTATTATATACGGAGTCAGTCACAGAAATGGTTGAAGCAGTTTACGATCTAAACATCACTTTATTTCATATATATTTTTAAGAGAGGGGGGAGCTAAAAGGAGTTAGTCCCGGAAATGGCTGAAACAATTTATGATCTAAAAATCACTTTATTTCATTTAACAAATTAAGACATTCAATTTCATGATTTATTAAGAATATTTATCTTATAAAATATATATATTTGCAAGTGTTGCCATATCATCGGTTAACATCCTAAACTTTTAGTTTTTTCTTTAACCAAATCTCACCAATCGCATTCCATTTTTTTACCACTATGAAAAAATTGCAGAAGTTGACATGTAACATGCTTCTATCAAATCTTATTACTTACATGCCAAAGTATCAGATTATCAAGAAAAGATTGTGGCATAATTATTACTAACTGATTTACAAATCACTTTGATTAAGTTATAACCTCTAGAAAAAAGTAGTTCTATTTCTTGTAATAATATATCTCAAGCAGTTCTGTATATTTGGCTACAAAAATATTTATTTTTGAATTCACGGTCTGATCGGAACAAATAAAACACTGATTATTCTATTGAAGGACATTCTATTGTTTGATTATGTGATGATGTTTTTAACTACTGTTCTGCTAGCTATTATTATTATTATTATTATTATTATTATTATTATTATTGTAAATGTTATGTAGAGGAAAATATTTAGAGAGAATGTTTTAATAGAAAGGAATGTTATGAAACAAAATATGTCAGGAATTTAGCTGACACTTAATTTTTAGATAAACATGATACAGACAATTTGCATCAGGTAATTTTTTATTCTTTGGTTATGTGTGTGGTGACGTAATGAGATAGAAAAAAGGGTTTAGATGTACACATAGTTATGAGTTGAGAGTCAGAATTTGAGAGAGACAGTCAGGAGAGAAACAAGAGTTGAGCTGACCGGTCATAATGATTTGGAGCACCTGGGGGAGTGAGAAGTCCAACGCCTATCAAATGTACAGAACCGATGACAGCGTGCAACTATGCAATGGGGGAACAGCCGAAATAAAGTTGCTGAAAATACAACTGAGACTTCTGGTTTCTTTGGAATGAGTTTTCTTGCAGCTTTTCCGAGATTGTCAAAACAAGATTAAGACAGATGAGGTATGTTTCCTTATTAGCCGATGTTAAATCCCCAGAGAACTGTTATCTGTCCCTTTTTGTTGTAAATTTTATATGCCCGTTGATATGTCTGTGAATATATCGACATGTACAACCACGAACATACTAGACGATCATAGAAACACTCATGAATATGTACATGCTATATGCATTCAATAGACATGAATGTATATACATATACAACCTCACAATATAAGATATTGTACTAACTTAAAGTATCTTCAGATTATAAAAATCGTTTTAAACCCAAAAAAGTAATACATCTATGTGAAAGTAGTAAGCCAGCACGAAGTCAGAAATTCCTATACAACAAACAACCAAAGGCTAGAGATACAGAGAGAATTTTAAAGCCAGCGCACCTTAAACAGTACCACATGAACATATCATATACAACTCCTGTCTTGTGCTCTACCTCTTATGCACTGACCTAAAATCCCTCTTTCTAGTCTTGTGTCATAACTTTCTAGGGTGGGACTGGGGGAGAAAGTAAAATGAAAGAATGACAATGTCTGTGTCTACATAATTAATTAATTTTAGGTGCCAACTAGACAGTGAAAATGAAGGTTTGGTCAAAGTTGACAGTTCAAAGGAATGTTCCTGGAAAAAGAAACGTTTAGCGAGTAAGAAAAAATGGATTAGATGTGTTTATTTTGGCTGTTGACGTGTGCGCTTACGTGTGAGTAGGCGTTGAGATATATGTAGCATCTGAATCACAAAGTGATTCCAACGAACCAAAAAGCAAATGGTTCTAATTGCTTACCCTCTTTTTTTCTCCGCTTTGTTTGGATTCGCTTTCTTCCTTGCTTCCTAAAGCAAGTAAGTTCCTAAAGCAAGCGAGATCTCAAAATATTTTCTAACCAACGAAAATTGCTCAAAACTCCAAAAAGGTAGCACATCTGTGTGAAAATGGTAACCCAGCACAAAGTTAGAGACTCCTATAAAATAAGCAGCCAAAAGCAGAGAATTTTCAAGCCAGCTACACCTGAACAGAATGCTTATACCCACCTCAACGCCTCCCACCACCACTATACCTTTAGCCAGCGAGGAGGCGAAAAGGACTCAATGACACACATACTAGCTCTCTACATCTCGGGCATACATTCCTACATATTAGAAAAAGTTAAACAAACAGAAACGAATTGCTGCTCACAAGTATATATGCACTAACAATAACAAGGTAAACCAACGCACATACATATACAATGCTACGCTGCCAAATCATCACATATGTATATTACTTATACATGCATGTTATCCACACTATGAACATTTTAATGCGTGACTATTCGCTCAACTTTCTTCACGAAACATACGTTTGCATTTATGTCTGAAATTAACTTCTATTTTCTTATCTTTAGTATAAAAGATATTCTGTTTCTAAAATTTCGTTTTTTCTCAATTTTTCATTCATAAACTGTGTTTATGTTTTAGGTAGCACTTGCTACCTGGTGACCTTTCTATTCTTTCAATGTTTCATTTTATTTAAATTTTTATATGCATGCATTCTTATATATATATACATATATATATATATATATATATATATATATATATATATATATATACGAGCAAACATTTAATAAAACATTTTAAAAAACACTTTGAAATGAGTTAAAAACATATTTAATCTGAAAAGGAAACACTAGATAAGTGGATAGTCCTTAATCCACGGAGTTTTGAAGAAATACTTTCCTTCTCATCAGAGGGTAGGAATTAGCAAAATGCGGGATCGGATTTTGCATGCAAAAGTATTTGATGAAACAACAAGTAAGTCAAAGATCTTACTTGAAAACAAAAAAAGTGAAGCAGAGGGAATATGGTGAAGAAAAAGGTGATTACACATGAAAGGATAGTCTGGTGGAAGATAAATAATCCAGTGAAGGTAAAATCCAAAAGTATAACTTCAAGAAAGTATGTATATATATCCCCATTCACCAAGTCATATTATCTCCCTTGACATCTCTCCCTGTATTTCTGCAAAGGTGCTCGTCTCATTTTTTAAGTATATTTCCTGTCTTCCTCATCCAGTATTCTTTCAGAATGCTCCCCCATCTTAGTCTAATAGTTTCTTCCCTCGAGCAGCTAAATTTTAGAATTCCTTTCCTGCTACCTGTTTCTCTGACTGTACTAATATGCACAAGTTTAAATGTAGCGTAAACTAACATCTTGTTAATTTTCTCAAATAGTAGCCCCTTGTGTCCAAGTGGTGATATGCATTGTTAGGGGTGAACGTGAGTAAAAAAAAAACAAAAAAAAAACGAGAAAACCAGGATTAGTATAAGATCCTCACCCCATTATCTAGATCTGGCGAATAAGCAGATTTGCCAGTCATAAAGTGTATGCATAGTTTGAAAGCGTTATTAACTACACCCCTTTTGAGATTACGAAAGCAAGCCTGCATTACTCACAAATCAAGCTTTCACGTAATTGTTTGGAAAGCAGAATTAGCAACACAAAAATCAGAGTAAAAAACAGAAAGTTAGGGAAAATAAAATAAAACAGAAGGCTGATACAATGATGATGGTGACATTTAAGTATTATTTAAACTGTGTTGGTATTGAGGAGAGATGGAGAACATTTGAAAATTATTAAATACTAGCAGGGCTATCACTATCAAACTTTATTGCTCTCTACTTTTCTCTATCTTTCTCTCTTACCCCCTCCCATTTTCTCCTTCCTTTCCCCACTCCCTCTTTCTCCTCCACCAAACCCATTTTCCTCTAACTGAGCATACACATACATAGATAACTGTCCTTTATATAATAGACTAGCCTGGGTGCCCGGCGTTGTCCAGGTGTTTGGAGTGGTAGTAGGCAGGCAGGCTCAAACTCATACGGCGAAGAAGGAAGAAAAGAATGTGAAAAAAAAAAAAATGTTAAATTTTTGCTGTTGCGCCCATTGCCAAACCGGAAGTGACGTGGGTTTAAATTAAGGCTAGTCAATCAAAAAGAGGGGATGACTTTCGAAAATATCGGTGAAAAAAGCGACCCCCTCCCTGTAGAAAAGTGCCCAGTTGCGGGTGAAGGAATTAATGTTTTTAGTCAATCTTTCGATATTTGTCATCCGAAGGGTTGAGCTTCAAAACGATATCGATCTCAAGAAAATCTGATACCTCTGTCAAAAGTTTTAGGCAGACATACAAACGTACATGCATACATTTAAACAGACAAATGAGATTTATAGTATAGATTCTTCATGTAATTAGCATTTTCTTTCCAAAAAGAATACGTAATAACACTGAAAAATCATTTTATCCAGATGAAACCGGCCCAGTTGACCCTCAAAGAATGAATAATTTTGTTTAAATTTTGGATATTATTCATCCAGAGCAACACCGGTCAAGATAATACCAACGTTGTGATGATTCGTTTTACAATTTTGGAATTTTAGTTTGACATAAAAATACACAGATTAAGAAATTTATATTTTAAGGATTGTCAATTTCAACCAATTTGGCGATTCTTGAAAACAAAATAAATAAATAAAATAGCCTTACACCCCCTTCGACCATATTGTTTTCTCCTAAATACACTGGTGGAATATGGAGCGTTGTTTTAAGTGACATTCAACTGCTTGAAATTTGTTTAAATTGGTCAGAAGCAGGCGAAAGCTTACAGATTTGATTATTGGTATCAAATATTAATAAGTAAGAATAATAACGTTGTGCTTCTTTGTTTCTTATACTTAAAAAAAAAAAATTTTTTTTTGACGATCTTCTCATTTCAAACCGTTAAAAACCTACTGCATGGCACGTTTACTCTTGAGTCAATAGCAACCAACACATACTTCTGCCGAATATTATACCCCAAAAGCTCTTCATGTTCGTCTAATTATTACTGATCTAATTCCATCTTACAAGTTTCGCTGTTATTGTTTTTAGTTGGATCTGACGATGTGCTTGAAAGATACCCCCCCCCCAAAAAAAAATGGGATCAATCAAAGGCAAGATAAGTTACTTTTCTACCTGTCTGGTAAGATTCTTCCTGTGTTTTTACACACTTTAAAATGTTATTCGGTTCGAAAAACAAAGTGTCTAGCTGTACGTGAGAACACGAGAAATGGCCGCGACTTCACAACTAAAAATTTGAAATCACTTAAACTTAAAGATAAAACAAAATACTGGAAGAATCCCCAGCCAATAAATGTGACCGTGCCATGGTTTCTAAGAGTATTTTGCTTTATTCTCTATTTTAAGTCATTATCAAGACTTCAACCATGTAAGTGTAAACTCGCAGCCATTTTTATCTTGTTCTTGCTCAACGCTATTTGTTTTTCGGATCAAATAAACATTGTAATGTAAGTAAAAACACTAAAAACTTCTCCAGGTAGGTAGAAGAGTAACTTAACGGGTTTGTATTACAATTCACACTGTTATGAAAAAGTGATTAAAAAAAAAATGAGAAAATATAACAAATGTTATCAAAGGCAAAATAAGTTACTCTTAGTGCCTACTGCCTGTCTAAAAAAGTTTTTAGTGATTTTTAATCGCTTTAAAACGTTTAATCGGTTCGAAAATAAGTGTTTATGGATAGATGCGAACAAGGCAAATGGTGACACGATGGTCCCTTAAATATGTTAAGTTTGGACAATGTTGCCGTGAAATTCGGTGGGTTTCTAACGGTATTTTGTATATTTTTTTAGTTTTAACTCATTTTCCATTTAAAGTGAATAAAACTACTAAAACCTTTTCCAAACGGGTAGAAAAGTAACTTATCTTGCCTTTGATAACATTTATTTATTTATATATATATATATATATATATATATATATATATATATATATATATATATATATATATTGGTGCTTCTACATTATTAAAACGAAATTTTGTGGTCGATAAACGGAGTTTTCAGATTTAAAAAAAAACAAAAAAAAAACAATGGTTTCTACTGATTTTTTTTCTGTAAATTCTAATAAATTACAACGTTAGCTTCCAAATTATGCAGTCGAAATTACCTGAATTATTAAAAAAAAAAAAAAGACTTTAATCGTGTTAGCAGATGAAAAATTGCGGCCATTTTGTTTTTATAAAATAAATTGAAACAGAAAATTACCTCCCTTTTTAACTCTCCTGTGTCTTACATAAGGAAATACGATCGTTTTCTTCAAATTCTGTTTTCTTTAATAAATAATTTTCTACTTTATCGATTTTCATAATTTTTGGATATAATCATCTTAAAAATACGAAGATGTGAAATTCAGTATTATGATTTCTGAAATTTCGTTCTGATAGTGTAAAAAAAGCGCCTTTTTTTTATTTATTTTTTTTTAACCACTTTTTCGTACCTCTGTGGATTGTAACCCACTTATCTTGCCTTTAGTAACTTAGCTTTTATTTGTTTTATATATATATGCCACTTTTTCGTACCCTTGATTTTTTTTTTTTTTTTTTTTTTGCCTAACTTATAGTGTTTCAACAAAAAAAATTAGGGGAAAAATGGGGGTTTTATTATAGTAATTTGAATCCTCGATAATTGCTCGAAAATTAAACGGAGTACTGGTAGAAACTCACCCAATAAATGGTAGCAATCGTGATTCGTGCGATTAATTTTCGATTTTTGGGCGATTCGTGGAACAAAACCGCCTTTTTTTTTCTTTTTTTTTTTTTTGTTCATTCTGACTCTAACTTTACAGTACTTTTGTTTCAAAGTAAATAAACTAAAACACAACTTTTTCCAGAAGAGTAACTTATCTAGTTTTTGGTAACATTGTTGTATATTTGCGTTTTTTCACTTTTTATTTATTTATTTATTTATTTATTCATTTATTTATTTATTTTGGCTATTGAAAAAAAAAAAAAAAAAAAAAATGCTAGATAAACCACTTTAGTCTGTGCCATTTTTGAGGTGGTTGACTGAGAGGTGCCGGACTGCCGGGGTGCCCAGAAGACTCGCCCATGGAAAACTCGCCCATTTTTGCTAAGAAGGAAAATTGGGGCATTATTGAATAAATATCGATTGAAAACACATTTTATTATCGTTCTTGAAGGAGATATTGTTTTTAAAAGAGACTATCCCCCCTACCTGCTATAATATATATATATTTTTAAATTTTACTTTTATTTATTTATTTATTTATTTTTTGCTAGAAAAATCGCTGAGGGGTCAAAATGCTCCACACATGCACAAATATACATTTCTACGTTTACCTGCGTTAATTTGTCAAGTTTTAATATGCATGGTATCGTTAGCTCAGATGGTGAATACCACTAAGCAGCTAAATGTTTGTGTTTCAATTCTAGTTGATGGAACCCAAGTCATATTTTTTAACTTCTGAAATCACTACTATATGTTTGGTACAATATAATAATCAATAGATAATTGGCAGTATAATAATAAATATGAAATCTGCGTGAATTAAAATATCATATTTAAGCATATTTTACAACCAGATGGCATGCTAGAGCAAGGATGAAAATGTTTACAATATTTTAAAACAAGCAAAAAACTTGGTAACATGTATTTGTTATACTACTTTGGGCGCTTATACAGTTTAGTGAAGACATTTAAAAATGAAAATATTGAAAAAAAAAAAGTTATATTGTACGTACTCGTCTTAAGTTCTCTGAAACAAAATTTCACTTAATTTCATCAAGTAGTTTTTATTTTACAGCGAAAAAACAATTTGTTATGATACCGAGCAAAAGGTTCGATTTTTAGGAAGAAAAGCTAGTATTAAAGGTGGGGAGGGAGTGTCGGCGCTTTAACTGGAGTTATCTCCCTTTGGCGTGTTCAACAAATTTCGTAATGGCTGACTTCAACGCGCTGTCATAAAAACGTGTTTTTTCTGCTGTAAAATAAAAACTACTTGATCAAATTAAATGAATTTTTTTTCGGAGATCTTCAGTCCAAAACGGATACGTACAATATAACCTTTTTTCGCTATTTTCATTTATTAATGTGTTGACTAAACTGTACAAGTACCCTACTTTGTTTCTATTAGATATTTTTTAAAAAAAATCGCCGCCCCAAACACTTTTAATCAAATAGTTTGAAGTATCTACCACTAATCTCTCACTCTTAGATAGTCAGAAAAAAAAAGTTGTCAATCAAATCGGTCCCACTTTATCCCATCGCCGCAATGTTGCATCCACTGTGCCTGTTTTACAAATATTTTAATGGAATGTGTTCTAACGAACTCGTTTCACTTGTACCCCCTCGACGTACATATCCCCGACAAACCCGCTTAGCAATAAGATCTAACCCCTTCCTTCACTGACTCACTGAACCTAAGACCTTTATTATCCAATGTATTCCGTATTGTTTTCGGTGGCTGCCATGTTTGTTTTCGCGTGTGCGCAATGAACGTGGTATTCCTTCAAAACAGACCTGAATTCTGCTAATTTGGTATTATTTTACGACCTGCCAGAAAGCTTTCTATTCTAATAGTTTCTTCCCGCAAACAGCTAGACTTTGGAATTCCCTTCCTGCTGCCTGCTTCCCAGACTGTACTGTTATGCAGAAGTTTAAATGTAACATAAACAAATATGTTAATCTTTCCTAGACATGGCCCCATATAGTAGCCCCTTACGTGTAAGGGGTGAACATGAGTAAAAAAAAAAAAAAAAAAAAAAAAGCCGCATCCGGCACTCATTTCTAATCTGGTCTCTCTGCAACACTGTTCTTGACAATCAGTTCAACAGAAACTGGGCTATTTCAGTGACCTATGTGTCTGGCTGAGGTATTAGTCCTGGGTAGTCCTAGCAGGTCCACCCTCCAACGTATTGTCTCCCCTCTTCGAGATGGAGTTAGTTTATTCCTAACTGTTTGAAGGGCACTAACCGGGGGATGTGTGATGTGTATCAATATGGTGTCTCTTCACCATTTTCATCTGAGGTGGAAGATGTGCAACAGGGGCAGATATCTTTCTCATGACATGAGACGTCATCAACCAACAGGGTCTGAGGATATATCTAAACATAAAAATCCTGTTTCAGCCAATCAGAAGTGTCATATTCATGTTTAAACAAATTCCCCAGCTAAAAATCAGTTTCTCCGGTTCAGCCAGACAAACCACACAACTAAACATAGTGAAAGAGAGGGTGAAAGTGATAGAAAGTAAGTAAAAGATGGGTTACTTGATGAGTAATTTCAAATTATGACTAATTCAAACAATTACAATGGATTTTTTTTAATCAATATAAAAAATGAGGAATATTTCAGCCTGTATTTTGTGTAAAAAAAATTGTCCACATGTATAAGCAGTACCCATCCCCTGCATTTGTTTTTATTTTCATCTCTTTTTTTTTTTTCTTTTTTCAATTTTTTCAGTGAATTATTATCGAATGGACACTAATACTAATCTACCAGATTATAAAAAAAAAAAAAAATGCAAAATTTAAATATTTATAGGAGGTGCTCAGTTTCTAAATGCAACGTTCTAGTAAACCAATCAAGCCTTTTCGAGCCACTCAACATTTTTTAGACCAAATTGCGCGAATTTAGTCTTTTTATGAATTTGGTTTGAAATTTTCCCTTTTCCGATTATTTTTATATGAATATTTTATGATTATTTTCAAGTTTTGTCATCCAACTTTTGCAAAAGATTTGTCTGAAAATTTTTTTTTTTTTTACTTGAATTTTTAAATAAGCAATCTTTACGATTCATGTGTGCCAACTAAAGTACCAACTAGAGACTTAGCTTTAAAAAGTTGATTTTTAGTGGTATTCAAGTCTGTTTTGAAGGAATATCACATTTAAAATTGTCGCCGACAAGTAGTTTTCATGATATTAAGACCTTTATTATCCAACATATTCCATATTGTTTTCGGTGGCTGCCATGTTTGTTTTTGCGTGTGCGCAATGAATGTGGTATTCCTTCAAAACAGACCTGAAGTCTGCTAAAAATCAACTTTTTGGAGGTACTCCAATGCACACGAAACTTGAAGAAAAAAAAATTTGAGAAAAGAAAAAAAAAAAAAAATAAATTTGTCCAGTAAAACCTTTGTAAATGTTGGATGACGAAACTTGAAGATGACCATAAATAGTTATATAAAACTAGCAAGACTTGTATACTGGCGGTGCCCGGTGAAAATGTGACACAAAGCCAGAACGGCTACAGTGACCCCCCCCCCCCCCCGAACACAAAATAACCTTAGTCACGTAAATTACTGACTGATAATGAATTTATGTGGCATCTGTGTTTGCCAACCTATGTGTTTTTTTTTCCATAGGGGAATAATTGTTCCTATTTTATTACAAGTTAGAAAAGCATTTCATCCAAGGCATGAAAAATTTTAAACAAAATGATTTTACTATAGGCTTTAAAAATGAAGGTACAAGATTCAATTTGAAATTTATTTATCTTCAAAGTGCACTTTTATAAATTTTACAAAGTAAGGTATAAAAATTTAATTTAAATTGAATCAAAAAATTACCTTGGATTTATTTTATGTAATGTACATTCTGTTGCACTTTTTAAAAAAAATCATTGAAAATTTTATATCTATATCATTAATTGCTAGATGAAAGATAATGTTTTTAAATTGCAACAAAATGTACACTACATAAAATAAATCCAAGGTAATTTTTTGATTTAATTTAAATTAAATTTTTATATCTTACTATGTAAAATTTATAAAAGTGTACTTTGAAGATAAATAAATTTCAAATTGAATCGTGTACCTTTATTTTTAAAGACTACAGTAAAAACATTTTGTTTAACAATTTTCATGCCTTGGATGAAATGCTTTTCTAACTTGTATCTTATCTTTTTAAGATTATATTTTAAAACTCTCCTTCTCTTTATTTCAGTTTATATTTCTCCTCATTTATTTCAACTCATTTTTTGCAACTCCCTCTTTGTACCTATTTACTATGTCTCCCCACGGGACAGAGTTAGACACCAGGGTCATTTTTTAACGTGGAGAAAAGGTACAAAAATAAAAATTGTCTCAGTCGTGAAGGATTTCTCCTCCACCGAAAGAAAACAAGAAATAGAAGTTCAGCATCTGAAGAACAGATACTACACTTTGATCTTGTCCCGAAGGCCAAGAATTTGGATAAATTTGATAATAATCTGCTGAAAAAAGATGAAAAAAAAAAAAAAAATATAGGGTGGGTGGATAAATGAACAAAAAAATTATATATTTTACAAGTTAGTCTAACCAATAATACATTTATACTGATTTTTTATCCTCTGATGAAAAGATCTTATCTTTGAAAATCCACGGATTAAGGAAAATACTTTTTTTATGTTCCTTGTTTGAATATTTGATGAATTGATAAATATTGTAATTTACTCACTTTTTATTTTTCTCATGCATTTTCTTGTTTTTATTGCTCGATCTGGCATATCTAGCTTTCTCTTATCTTGATGGGTTCTAAGATAGATATAATTATCTTTGTTGTTTCATTTATATATATAATGTTGATCTCCACCCTGTTTATTCCCAGACAAAATCACTCCTTAAACTCAAGTGTTATATAAAATTCCAATATGCCTATAATCGATGCATGTTTTCCAAATTATTTATTAGTCTGCTTCAATCGATTTAATAAGTTCCTACATTAATTCCAGCATGACTGACTTTCAAATAAATCAATCAATAAAATGATAGAGGAAGGAACCTAGTCATCCATAAATCTTCTTTTTTTTTCCCAGGTCAACACCAAAACATGGAAGAAGCCTATAAATTACTTCTTTTTTTTATAATTAATACAGTCAAACTTATAGTTTTTTAATCAAATAATAATTTTATATCCCACAGGCAACGTGAGAACATGGATCCTGCTGTGGAATTGGTGTATGTGTAGTGAATATGTCTGTCTTATAATGTATGAATCCAAAACTCTTATAAAAAAAGTGCATGTTGCACTCACTGAACCTCTCTTTGTGGCCTTGGTGAAAAATACTGACGATGAGACAATTTGGAATATGCATATGCAAACAATAAGAGCATGATGATAATTCTGAGTAGTCTCTGAAACGATTGTACACCAAATCATTGGCTGAATTCTGGGAACACTAACAATTAATAAATAATATTGTAAAACAATTTATTTGTACACACCAGTTCTCACCAGACCACCATAGTTAAGCAGCGATGAGCCTGGGCAATGCCAGATTGGTGACCATTTGGGAAGACTAAGTGTATGTACCATGCTGAATCGTAGAAATTTCTGTGTTGGTATGTGGAGGCATGTTTAATTCACCCCTGAATTAACTTGCCCGGCGGGTAGGTGACAAGGTGGTACTCCATATAATGGTGCACTGGCAACCTGCTGCAAAATGCCTACCTGAACCTGTATGTGAAGCACGTGTTTGCCATAGGCGAATGGTGACATCTGAAGTGTGCATGACATAAAGTTGTGCCTCATGGATCACCTAAAACACTTAATAGCTGGGGCTGGCTCAATCCTAATGAGCAAAATGTATACTCATATCCGAGTTCTGCCAATGGCGAGATATATATATATATATATATATATATATATATATATGTGTGTAGGGGGGAAGGGGTGCTCATGAAAAAATAGCCTTAGAAATAAATGTTGATTAGTTTAGTGATCACTCCTAAGTCTAATATTTTTTATGTATTATTTTGTCAATATTTTCCAGTGATTTTTTATTTTTTATTTTTTTTTTTTTACATGTAATCGACTAAAAGAAAAAAAGATTTAATTTTTATTTTTCAATGAAAATTATTTATTTCTATTTTTCAGATTACAAAAGAAAGGATTTATTTGTTTTTGTTTGTTTTTTTCCGGATAAAAAAAAATGTCTTATGGCAAGAATTCCCCATCCAATCATGAGGAATATATCATGTATCATGGCACAACAAAGAGTGCTGCAGTTTCAATTCTACGCCATGGTTTCCAACGATCCGAAGATGGGCTTCTTGGACCAGGAATTTACTGTACCCGAGACATTCGCAAAGCCCATAACTATGGCCCCACCATTTTAAAATTAGTGGTCAGTGTTGGTGTAGTTTGCCACATTCCATGCATTGACGATCCATTGCGGATCAACTGGAAGAAATGTGGATATGATTCTGCTTTTGCCTCAGAAGACTCTTATTTGAAGAAATTCCAAGTAAATAATGGTTGCTTTGAAGAATTTTGTGTTTGGAGTCCTCGGCGTGTGCGTATCTATAAGATTAGCCGGGGTAAGAGTTGGGTTTGGCCACACGAGTTTCTAGCCAGCAAGAATTGAATTCAATTTTATGTTTAAACCATTGTATTTTTGTTTGTTTGTTAATTTATCATATAGAAATCTTTCATAAATACAATATTATATTTGAGAAAAATTACCTTCAAAGATTTACTAGGTTGAAATAGTTAGAGCATTCATTTATATTATAAAAATATGGGTTGGTTGAAAGTTGAAAGGACTACTTAACAAATAATGTTTGATTGAATAAAAGATGAAACTGATTGTATTTTTCCACAGTATACTTAAAACTGATGCATCATATATGAGGTGTGGTATTTGAAAGACACTCCAATATTTATAATTCTGAAAAATACAAACGATCCTGAAACATAGTTAATATTTCTGGTCCTCAAAAAGAATCATGGGCACTAATGGGTTGAATAAGTATCCTTTTTATTTTATTTTTTTTATTCGATATTTTTGCAATGTTTTCATTCGTCACTTCTCAGTTTAGCGCAAAAAAAAAAAAAGGTAATTTAATAATTTTATAAGGAACATCTTATATGGTACAATAGTTTTTTTTATAACATGGGGAGAGTTGATTTTTCGCATAAATTTCGATGAGCAATTTAAGAAAAAAATTTTCTTATTTGTTATTTTCTTTTTAAACTACATTTCATGTACCTTGTCTTTGTTTCGGTTAACTTTTAAATAAAAATACATCTTTTGCATATCATTTGCCATTTAAATAAACCCAAAAGTAGAAAGCTTAATAGAAAGGGGAATTATTTTATAAGTTTTTGTTTGTATACATATGCATAAATATATAATCAAATTACTTATTTTTAAAGCATACATTACATATTTCACAGATGTACTATGGTTTAATTCGCATAGACCTTTAGTGTAATCCATTCCAAACCTATGGGGACTTACAAAATAAAGACAGTTGTAAAAGTTGAATTCGACAATCACTGATAGATTACAAGGACCTTTTCTAAATGGTAATGGTCTATCCATGTCAATGAAACTATGGTACATTTCTGAAATTTGTAATGCATGATTTTTAAATAATTTGTACTTTAGTTCTCATAATCAGAAAATGACTGAGCATTTTATTTATTCATTTTCCAAATATTCTAACGCATTATATATATGAGTAAAAAATGAATCTTGGATTTACTTTCGACAGCTATGTAACTCTGGCTTCCCTTATTTTGGCCTTTTAGTCCTCACATTCCATGAATGATTTTTTTTTTTTTGACAAAGGGGGAAGAATTACTGTTTTGGGGTCAGAATCTATTGCATCTAACATTTTTGACCTTGAAGTAGTAATATATATATATATATATATATATATATATCTAATATACAAACGGCTGTATGTCAGTCTGTCTGTCTCCATATTTTCAAACTCTATCTCTTCCAAAATTAAAAGTCACAGAGATTAGATGTTTTTACAGACCGTTCTTTTATGGGTCTTTAGCAGGTTAAAATTCTTTTTAAGGAGCCAGAAATGGGTCAAAATTGAAAAAATCTTTAAACATTTTGTACATTCATCTTAGTTTATGTTAAATTTTTCATTTTTAATCAGTTTATATGCGTGTCACGTTGGTACAGTGATAATATCACCAGCTTTGGATCCTACAGTTTCGGTTTCGATTCTAGCCGATGGCAGCTAGATATTTATTTTTTACTTTTGAAATCATGACTCTATAATAATATATACAAAATCTGGACAAATTAAAATATCATATTTAAGCGTATATTACACCCGGGCGCCCCCCCCCTCCGCTAGTGTGTGTATATATATATATATATATATATATATATATATATAAAACAAAACAAAACACCATTATAATCCGGTTACTCAAAAAATAAATAATTTTGCCGAAAAAGTTAAAAAGAATAAACATATATTCGTCCATGCTGATAAGACAAAAAATTATTATAAACTTGACTATCCTACATATAAAAGACTTTTGTATAAAGAACTTAATTAATCTTATAAAATAGTCCCTCCTAAGACTTTATTCCATTAATTCTGAAGCTAAACTTTTACTGACTTCTATGAATATTTATAACTTCACTAAAATAATTTCTCTCGGTACCCCTAGATTCACCCTCAAGGATTATAAACCTAATTTCTATGATAACCCCTCCATCAGATTGATCTGCCCATCTAAATCTGACATAGGTGCATAGGTAATTCTGACTTATCTAATTTAGAAATTAAATTAATTCTCCTAGGGAGAAAGTCCCTTATACATATATATATATATATATATATATATATATATATATATATATAAATGTAATTCTTGGTTCGTTCAAAATTGATAAAACCATATTTATACATTAGCAATTTATTTGAAATTTTCAGACAATCAATATTTAGAGTCAAGGGATGTTTCCATGTTATTGAAATAACATCGCAAATTATAAAAATATTAAATAAAATAAAAATATTTTTCATAAGCCCGTACTGCAGATCTCTTTTGTTGGTAGAACTGAACTTCCATTTCAATTCATTTCATACACCACGATTTGACGAGACAAATTAGAAGATTTCATTTTCTGTTTACTCGATAAGTAAAAAAAAAATAATTCATTTGTTTATCTTCCAAATTTATTAATTTAAAATTTTTTTCTTTATTATATCAGGCAAAAAAAAGTTGCTCGCCTGCGTTTTGAAAAGTCGAGGTCGTTTTTTGTGTTTGTTTTTTGTTTTTGTTTTTGTTTTTTGTTTTTGTTTTTTTGTTTTTAAACAGTTGTTTCGATATAAGAAAATATGAACTTTTTTATTATTAAAACTATAAATTGTTAGGTGAGAGTACAGGTATTTTTTTCGAAGAAAATTTACCAATTGGTAACGTGCTTAAATAATATTTGGTGCTAATGCAGAGAGTGATCTGCGCTATTTTTTAAATCGTATTTGCACGTTTAATTAAAGTTTTATATATATATTTTTTTATTCAATTGTAAGGTTAAAGTATAGATTAGGTACAAACCACCCTCCCCTCCCCATGTTAAGAATGGCTTTTTTAATTAATGTTATTATTTCAGCACGGATCATTCTCTGCATGAGTACCGATTAATGTTTTGTTTTTGCTTTTTTTTTAAAGAAAACCTTTTTTAACAAAATTGAAAGTACACTTTTTTTTTACAGAAGTTGTTTTTATAAAAGAAAATATGAATGCTTTTTTTATTAAAGAAATTGGGTACTCGTGCACTTGTTGATCCGTGCTGACATAATAACGTTATTATTTAAAAAGCCATTCTTACCATGGGGAGGGGAGGGTGTTTTGTACCAATTCTGTACTTTAACCTTACAATTGAATAAAAAAACGGTAAATTTTTAGAGTAGGTCGACCTCCACAATTTTCTTTTAAATGACGACTTCTATAGGTTTTCGACTATGCTGAATACGGAAATAGCACTGAAATTTTGCAGAAATAAGTAGTTATCGAGATATAAAGAGTTGTATAATGCATTGTAATCTTTGGCAGCCATCTTTTTTATGCGCACACGCGTCATAAACAAATCTATGTGCATAACAAAGATAGCCATCGAAGAATACATAAAACAACTATTTATATCTCGATAACTACTTATTTCTGCAAAATTTCAATGCGATTTCCATATTCAGCATAGTTTAAAACCTATAGAAGTCGTCATTTAAAAGAAAATTGTGGAGGTGGACCTAATCTAAAAAATACCAAAAAACATATAAAACTTTGATTAAACTTGGAAATACGATTTTAAAAAATAGCACAGATCAGTAAGTGCATTAGCACCCATTAATCAACTAATGTGACCTTATTGTCAAATAAGCTCCGGCTACAATGTTGAACGCGCCGTTCAGGTTTTTTTGGGGTTTTTTCAAGTTAAATTCAAGTTTCACAATATCTTATTTTTTTATAATTTCACGTTATCTTTTTTTAATAATAAATTGTTAGTTGAAAGCGCAAAACAGTTACAAAATACCATTCCCTCTCTATGGTAAGAATGGCTGAAAAAAAATATTAAAATATTAGGTACTCATGCAGAGAGTGATCCGTGCTGAAATAATGTTATTATTTAAAAAAGCAATTCTTAACATGGGGAGGGGTGTTTTGTACCTATTCTGTACTTTAATAAAAAAAAAAACATATCATAAAACTTTAATTAAACTTGGAAATACGATTTAAAAAATAGCGCGGATCAGTAAGTGCATTAGCACCAGAAATTGTTAGGTGAAATACAGAAAAGTTTCTAACGAGAAAACCGTTATTTTTTTCAGCCATTCTTACCAAGGGGAGGGGATGGTGTTTTGTCACTATTCTGTGCTTTCAACTAACAATTTATTAAAAAAACAAAAGGTAAATTTTCACATTAGGTCCACCTCACAATTCTTAACATGGGAAGAATGGTGGTATTTATTCCAAAAGCCGTTTTTAACAGACGAAAGACAGGTAAAAGGTTAAAACACATGGTTAGGCATAGGTTTTGTTTATTAGAATTTTCCATTATACCAAATTGAGCCACAGCAACGTGTGACAGAGTGCAGCTAGTTTAACAATAAGCTTGGGACTAGGAAGGACACCCCTGATAATTTTGACATCTTGATGGGTGCTTCTGACTCTGTAGAAGTTACTGATTTAGTGGGACTCTTCTTACTGAAAGAACTTAAATATCACTTTAAACATGTCCAAGGGGGCCTTTATAGAGATGATGCCCTTTTTACTACAACAGCCAGGCCAAGAGAGTACAACAAAACAATTTAAAAAATTACATCTTTAATAACTTTGACCTTTCTATAATTATTGAACCAAACAAAAAAACTTCAAATTTTCTAGATGTTAAACTTAACACCGAAACTCATAGCCACTATCATAAACCTAACCTTATGCTTTTATACGTCCATAAATCTTCTAACCACACCAACTCAATTATAAAATCTATAGTATCATCCGTCTTTAGAAGAATTTCTGCTCTTTCTGCTGATAAAAAAACTTTTAATCAAAATGCTACTTTCTTCAATAATGCTTTAAGGAACTCAGGACACAAGAAAAAGATTAAATACAACCTTTATGCTCCTCCTGCAGGCCGCTTTAAATCTGTAATCACACTCAATATGACTCGTAAGAAACCAGTTCAAATAACAAGATCTGCCGCTTTCAATAACAATGAACCAGTCTACATATATAATCCAAACCAAAACACTAATCGCAATACCTCTAACCCACCCAGTCACATCAGGAGAAAGAAAAATATTTTGTTTAATCCTCCATTTAGCGTAAATGTCAAAACTAATATACCTAAGGAATTCTTCAACATTGTACAAAACTCTTTCAAATACCCACACAGATATAGTTCTATTTTCAATAAAAACTCAATCAGGATTTCTTATTCAACAATGCCTAATTTAGCACAAAGAATATTAACATCTAATAACAAAAAAATTAAATCAGCCCAAAAAATCCCTTTCCCAATTAAACCCAAAAACTGTAATTGTAATAACAAACATCTTTGCCCACTCAATAATGATTGCATCCATAAAGATGTTATATATTCATGCACAATTACTGAGCTCCCACGCAATCCTCCCATAACAGGCACTAATATTTTGTCTTCAAGTTATCCTTCTTCCCATCCTCCATCCGATATCGTTATTAATCCAATATACCACTCGAGCAGCCCCTCCATCTATAATCATACAACTAGCAATAATAATAATGATAATAATATTAATGAGAATAATAATATTTCTCCTAACAGCCATCCTAACACTAACAACACTCATTATCCCCTCCAAAATAGTCCTCGTACAATCATTGTCCCACCATTTGTTGAACACTATGAACAAAATTCAAACTATTTAACTAATACAAATCAGCAAATTAATATTAATACCAAACCTCGAGCTTTTAATAAAGTACATACATATATCGGCGCTACTTCAACATTAATTAAGAAAAGAATATCAAACCACATTTCTTCTTTTAACAACCATAATTCTAATAATAACCAAGGAACTTGTCTAACCACTTTAATTAAAAAACTTAACTCTAATAATACCCCCTTCTCAATCAAATGGACTATCATAAAAAAAAGTTAAGTCTTATACTCCAGGCTCTAAGTCATGTCACCTCTGCACAACCGAAGCTATAATTACTTCCCTCAAAGTAACAATATAATAAATTCTAAAAGCGAACTGATCACTTTCTGTAAACATAAGTCCAAATTTAATTATGGTAATTTTGAAATTACAGTTATTACTTTAACCTTTCAGATAGATATATAATTTTTCTTTAATTTTATCGTTTTTTCTACATACTTTCTTAATACTTTATAACTTAATAATCCTCTATTTTAATTTTTTATTTCTTCCTTGCTTGGCCGGTTTTTTATCTGCAATTTCCGTTTTAATCTTTAAATATTCCTATCTATCTAATATATCAATCTACCCACACATTCATATCCTGTATGTATATTTACTTATATTTTACTATATGCATTTACTTACATACTTACTTGCTTTATCCTGAATTTGCAGATACCGGCCATCCTCTCCCCTTAAAATTTTTTTATTTTAATTTTTATTTATTTATTTTATTTATTATTTATTAATTTTTTCCATTTAGTGTCTTTTAACAACTCTTGCTGACATTTTCTTAAGTAATAACCTGTACATTTCAGTTGACCTATTTTTTGGCCCTATATTTTTTGCGCCTTTTAACATCTTTTTGTCTGGGTCATTTTGACATTTGCTTTTCTATTTTATATTTAATTCTATCACCATTTAATTTTTTCTTTCTTTTTTTCTCTCCTCTTCTTCCCTGATCTTTCTTATTTACATTATGTCTCGGCAGTCGTGTGAAAAGCATATCTTATTTTTCTTTTATTAATATTATTGGAATTTTTCCCCTTTTCCTTGTACATATTTGTGAATTATTCTATGGATTTCGGCCTTTTGGATTATTTTGGATCATCTTCCAATTATGTGATTTCCTTGGATTTTACTTGTGCAAATGGAAATTCAATTAACTTTCTTGGAGTTATATTTTTGGATTTTACCGTCATTGGATTATTTACCTTTCACCAGACTATCCATTCACGTGTAATCACCTTTTTCTTCACCATATTCCCTCTGCTTCACTTTTTGTTATCAAGTAAGATCTTTGACTTACTTGTAATTTCATCAAATACTTTTGTATGCAAAATCCAATCCCGCATTTTGCTAATTCCTACCCTCTGATGAGAGGGAAAGTATTTCCTCGAAACTCCGCGAATTAAGGACTATCCACTTATCAAGTGTTTTCTTTTCAGATTAAATATGTTTTAACTCTTTTTCAAAGTGTTTTTTAACATGTTTTATTAACTGTTTGCTCTTATATATATATATATATTATCTCCTTACATGAAGTGGCTTCATGCCTTATCTAAAGTGATTTCCATAAAAAAAATGATTTATGATTGCTTTTTATTATTCTTCAGTCGAAGTTCTCAGAAATTAAGGAGCCCCTTACTTGGGAACTAATACTTGAACTCTATACAAAATACATAGATTTTCAAATGTTCTAAATTCTTTATCTTGCAAACACTGAGTTAGTCATAAAGTTGAGAACATAATTTTCCTCTCCCCAATTGACCATTTAAATATGTTATAGTATATTTTTTTGGTTTTACTGGATTTCATGACAAGAATTCGTCTTGTCTGGTGGAGTATCCAGCTTTGTGTTGTTACATAAGGTGACATCACTTGAAAAAGGTACACCATTCCTCGTAAAAGCCAGTGTGGGTTAGCCAGAGTAAATCTTATTTAGGCTGCGAATACTATGTGATTTCGAATATTAAGTCAGGGTTTACTTCTAGGGAAAAGTACCTCATACCAGGTTGTCCTGACAAACCCCTGTACAGAGACACCTTAGACACTCAAGGGTAGTGTTTAGTAGGTATTCACGTTTTCTAAGAGCAATTATAAATTGATCTCATTTCTAACACAGCAAAAAGAAATCCTATCAAGCAAATTGGTTATTATTTCTAATTTTTGATTGTTTGGTTATTATTTCTAATTTTTTATTGTTTAGCTGTGAAGAAACAGCCGCAGAAATTTTTGAATAAAAACTAATTTCCTGTTTCTGAATATTTCGATGAGGATTGATAATTTGTCACATTTGTATTACTGTTTTCCCTTTCAGTTTTACTCTCACGTTTCAGACAATGTAACCTTTGGTCTTTAGGTGTAGCTTGCCGAACACTGGAATCCACACAGAATTTCAAAACAAAACTTTATTCCATGATAGTAGCATACTCTTATTCTGTTAGCAATGTGAAAGTTTTACGCTGCGTAATGGATAAAGTACTAAGCAACCTTCAGTTTTAAGTGACGCTCATGGCTGATGGAGGGAGAGCATGTTACCTCCATGGATTAAATAAAGAGTTGAGTTCGACAGAAAGATTCCACCTGAAGAATGTCAGAGGTTACAAAACGTTGCGTGAATAACACTCAAAGTGAGAACAGTAGTCTTAATAATACAAAAGACCAATTTGCTTGATACGATTTTCTTAGTTTTGTTAGAAATCAAATCAATTATGTAAAATGTTGTGTCTGTAAAGGAAAGATCAATTTCTGCAGAAAATCTTAAGTAGGAGAGCTAAAATAAAAAAAAAAGAAAAAAAAGTTAAAAGAAAAAAATTTAGCCAAATCTCGTAAATTTATTTGTGTTACAATCAGGTAACAATCCTTGACCTGCTTACTCATTTGAAAAGGCCTTATTGGGTCGAAATAAATTTATGAGGTTTGGCTAAATTTTTCATTTTTTTTTTTTTTCCCTCTTCTTTTAACATGTATCTTTATCTCTGTTAGATAAAAGGAACTTTGTGTGCGTGAGTTCATTCTCTATGGATTCGGAAATGGCGAGACCTATTATTTTATATTTTAAAAAAATTATTTCACATGAAGGTACTTGATGTGTTTGGGAGTGTTCTTTGTATCAAAATGCATCCGGTAAGTATTGACAAAATCTGATTTAAGAAGGAAGTCAAATTTTATACAACCTAACATCACAAATGCATTATAGAAGTTTTATCACTGCACAAGCAGAAAGGCCCAGCATATAAAATTAACTGTAAATTCTTTTATAAGTCAAGAGTTCGTTTGAAATTAATGCTTCTTTCCAGAGCCCACTTGAACCGTGATGCTTGACTTTTGTACGTTTAACTTTAATTCAAGGTCGATCATGTAAAAATAATTTCATAAAATCAACAGTAGGTTCTTTGATAAGACGGGCGCATTCGAAATGAAAGTTTCTGTTTAAAGCACAACTGAAACATGAGACTTGATTTTTGCATTTTAAATTTTATGTAAAGCCATTATTTACAGATAATTTTATAAAATCGACAGTAGATTCTCTACAGTGCATTGTAGACTACAATGTGGAGGTGAGGTCCCTAACCAGAGTAGGCAATCAATCAATTTGTTAAAAAAAAAAAAATGGGCGATTTCACAGATTTCACTGACAAAGTATGGGAAGGTGGAACATTGATCCTCATTCAATTTTGGATGTCTGCTCTTCCTACTAGTATGCTTGTATATTCTCTGACCTTTTTTGGGCAATGGATTCAGTATTTCGTCATTATTTGGCATCTATTATTAAATCGATGAATATTGTCATGGAACATGGAAACAGCCATGCCGAGTAAAAATTATATAGAAGCAGCTATTGTGGTTATTAATGTGCAATTTTGGGAAAAGTGAATGTCTTCGTCATGGAAAAAAAGAAAAGAACAGAAAATAATCCGACTGGAATCTTTTCCCCCCACCCTCCAAACTTCAAATAATTTAAATTTATGTGACTAGGAATTAATTGTCTAAATACATATTTCAATCACGTAAATAAAAATCTTCCAATCACATACAAAGAAATGTTTATAATATGCATAGTTTTTATATTGTATAAATACACAAGCAGTTAATATACTGTGGAAAAAAAATCAATTTCAAGTGTTTCTGTAACGCTGATTGGCACTATTCATTTGGCATTCTATTGCGGTTGTATACTAATCAAGGTTTTATTCTCTACAATCAGTCTGGCAAAAACTGGGCCATTTTGGTGGCATTTTATCTGTTGGGCTGAGGTATTTGCCTCTTCTAGGTTTTGTATCCCCTCTTTGAAATAGAGTAACTTTATTACTTACTGCTAATGGTAATTTTTAAAAGACCAGAATGCTCCTTCTTTAGAGGCGCTTGCTTGACTCTCCCCACCTTCCGGCTTTGTATAACATCTACCTTCAATGGGAATAAAGTAAATGCCGCAATTGCTAATAGTAATATATCTTTATTTTTTAATTCTACACAATAAAAAAGCCTAATGCTATTTATAGCAAAATTTGCCAATGAAAACACATAATAGGAACACTTTTTCTCATTTGCCAAGCGATATTACTATGTGGATTTGTAAAAACAAAGTTAGGATCGGAAATTTCAACAAAAAGTTAAGATTACATAGAAAATATATATATACTAGCATAGGTGGCCAGCGTTGCCTGGGTGTTTGGAGGTGTATGCTGAGCAAAAATAAATATAAAAAAAACGGCCAATTTTTTTAATTTTGACCCCTATTATGACCCCTTAACATTTATTGTTTTGGGCTCAAATCAAGTTATTAAGTTAGATCCATGTATGACGAGATCCCTGGCGACACCAGATGATCTTGCTTTTCAAATAGAGGATGGGAGAGGATGAGGCATGGGGGGGGGGGACATACTGACACTTGGTCAAGGAAAAACAGATGTTTATGAGAGAAGAAATAGGAATATTTTGATGGGAAAGAAATAAATGAATAAATGATAATGAGATTCTCGAGTTGGCAGAAAAAGCAATACAGACTTTATTTTTAAATAAGAAAATAAAATTTTATGAGTCATAGAAGTGTTCTGTCTACTATTTTGAAAATCTAAAACAATTCAACTTGCAAGATTTTTGCTGTAATGCCTACGAATTCCTAATAATCAGTTAAAAATAATTTTCTTTATAAAAATAAAACTATTTGATAATTTGTGAAATTTGGAATATGATATTTTTCTTTATTATTGGTTTTTAATATAGGAGGAATTCTGGACAAGAGCCGATTTCTATATGTACATTTTGTTTAGGGAGCTATATTGGTCAAATAAGGGGGGGGGGGTTACCTCACTTTACCTAGTTTAGTATTAATTAATAAATATTCCCAAAATATCAGACTAGCCTGGGTGCCCGGCATTGCCCCAGGTGTTTGGCGGTATGTGTTGAGAAAAAAAAAAATGTAGTAGGCAGACATGCTTGAATCTGTACTACGAAGAATGTGAAAAAAAAAAAAGTGACGTCTTAGCTGTTGCGCCCATCGCCAAGCTGTAAGTGATGAATTTTTAAATTAAGGCTAGTCAATCGAAAAGAGGGGATGACTTTTGAAAATATCGGCGAAAAAAGCAACCCCTCCTTGTAGAAAAGTGCCTAGTTGAGGGTGAGGAAATTAATGTTTTTAGCCAATTTTTCGATATTTGTCGTCCGAAGGGTTGATTGAGCTTTAAAACAATACTGATCTTGTGAAAATTTGTCGCCTCTGTCAAGAGTTTTAGGCAGACATATAAACATACATACATTTAAACAGACAGGTGAGATTTATATATATAGATGGTATTTCTCTTAATTTTATTGTTGCTTAAAAGTGTTTTGATGCTCAAAGCTGCATATATATGGAAAGTTTTATTTATGTAATATGTAAATTTATTGATTTCTCCCTCATGTCATTTGGAGAGGTGGGTGGGGCTCACTCTGAAACGTAATCCAGCACTGCAGACAGGACAAAGTCTGACAGCTTGGAAATGATATACTACGTACTCCAAAAATATTTTATTCCTAATTTAAAAAGAATCAATTTGGAAAAACTTCTAATTATTCATGATTATTGCCTTAGTATTATTTGGATTCATTGGAATACTGTTCTCATCTTCACAATGTTTTTGGTCGATGTAATCTCCGACCATCTTCAGGTGTATGTTGTTGAACTCAGGATTGTTTCTGTCGTTACATCAACCGAATCGTTGTGAAAATAACATTCAAGATGAGAACAGTAGTCCAAATAATACAAATAATCAATCCTCATCTCAAAAGTTCAGAAACGTGAATTATTACATTGTTATGAATGTAACATTTTGATTAGGTTTCATTAAATGTTGATTAAAACAAAGGTATCACAGCCGTAGTGTCAGTTTTCATTAAGCCACAACTGAATAATAATTAACGTATTCTGGTAATGTGGGCTAAGATTTTGAAATCTCACTTGATTAATCTCTATATATAAAGTCAGGTATGCTTATATATTTGTATGTGTAAGATTCAATCCTAAACTAATTAACCCATCATCATAAATTTTTGAACACAGCTGCTGTAAGTTCATAGACTGGTCCCTCAAGCGACATCCTCAACATTCGTGCGCCATGATTTTCTCATCTGCATCTCTCTTTCTAGCCAGGTTGTCTATCACACTGATGGTTACCCAGAACTGGTTTACAAGGACACAAAAACATTAAAAAATTTTAAAATGTAGATAAGATACAGTTATACTCTGGATGTGTGCGCGCAACACGGACTCGGAAAAGGACCCTAAAATTTTAGCATCCATATCTCAGTTAAGTTCCAGTGTATCAGCTAGGATTCGACTAAGATATTTTGTCTATCGAGGCATTGTTGTTCGTTTGAAGTCAGCACATCTCACTGTCTGCTCAACCCAATCTAGACCTCTGCAGAGTTTTCACTCCTTGGATCTCCAATCTGCTTAAAGCCAAACTCTGACTGCATATTTAGTTTCAAACCATAAGAGTTTTATTTGTTTTTCTCAGTCACATCCATCTGCTCAGCGAAAATGACTACTTCTACCTGCTTTCTCAGTTGTCTACCCAGACACATCAATCTGTCAGGAACAATCCATCTGGAGAGATTCAATAGATTTCAGTAGTCTCCTCATGTCTGTGCACTTACCACACTATTATTGACTTAGTCACTTCCTAGTTCAACATTCTTGGCTACATATGTGTGAGGTCTTGGGGAGGAATGGAAGACGTAATGAGGACTATATTTACTTGTATGCAAAAGAGGGGGAGAGTGGGTTAAATCCCTTTGTGAAAATTCAGATACTGATTTTTTGCGAAATTTTAACCACAGGTAATGAGTATCAATTTTTTTTTTTTTTTATGGAAATCGCTTGAGACAAGGTATGAAGCCACTTGATGAAAGGAGCTAACAAGAACAAAAGATTATTGCAAAGACAAGAGATGCCTATTGACCGTAGTCTTGAAAAGATGAAGGTTGTAGGTCAAAGAAAAACAGTAAGTAGGAAGAGAGTTCCACAACCTTGCAATTCTTGGAAAGAAGCTACTGGAATAGGAAGCTGTCGGGACAAGATCAAAGTGTAGTATCTGTTCTTCAGATGCTGCACTTCTATTTCTTGTTCTCTTTCGGTGGAGGAGAAATCCTTCACGACTGAGACAATTTTTATTTTTGTACCTTTTCTCCACGTTAAAAAATGACCCTGGTGTCTAACTCTGTCCCGTGGGGAGGCATAGTAAATAGGTACAATGAGGTATTAAAACAATGAATTGATGGAGATCATTAGACCAACGAGTCAAATGTACTGGAACAAAGGAAACAGAGAATAGATCAGACAATTCTGAAGAACACATGTCATAATAGTATTTGTAGAAAAGACTGAGATTAGCAAATATCACGCCCGTGAAAGAGACGTTACAGTAAAGAAAGGGTCGGGCCGATCAGATTACAGATACATTTCTGTAATTTACCAAGAACCTTCAACTGGGACACAGATTCACCTGCCCAAATATGTCAAAAGTACTCCATACTTGGTCTGATAATAGTATTAATTAATAAATATTCCCAAAATTTCAGGCTGTTTTTAGAGTATTTTAAATACTTTTTAGGAAGTATAATAAATAGAGACAATCTCCTATTTGCACATTCAAATATTTCAGGTTTGCATTTAATTTGAACCAGTCATGATCAAACTAATTAAGCAAGACTCTTTAAAATTTCAATTTCTCAAGAATCCTTAAATTTGAGACATTTTCCAGAATCAAAATCATGTAAAAAAAAAATCTTGATCAAAGTTGGAATAAGGATTACAGACATAAAACTTAGCATCATATCTTAATTTTAAACTTTCTAAATGGACATAAAAGTAATGCAGAAATATTCTAATAATGTATACAAAATGTTTAAATGAGGGAAATGTCTGTGTTAAGATGGTACATGTCAAATATATGTATCATTTTAAAATGTAGAAATAGAAAAACATCTTAGATTTGATAATAAAAAAAAAAAAAAAAAAAAAAAAAAAAAAATCTGATTATATTTTATTTAATTGGAATTCATTATTGAGATGAGTATTATTTATTAATTTTTATTTATTGCGGACTATTATCCTCATCTTTTCTTAGTTGCTTCACAGCGTTTCGGCCAACTATTTCTCTGGCCTTCGTCAGGTGGTAACCACGTGACGCAGTTGATAGAGACGTTAAATCTCTATGGTTCCAGGTGATGATTCTCTGAAGATAGCGGTTTCGATCCTAACCAAAGTCGGCCAGAGGCTTACTTGGCCAAAACGTGGTGAGATGGCAACAACTTCGGAAGGCAGTAATTGCAGTCAGGAGATTCAGTTCCTACCCCGTCACGGTTACCACCTGACGAAGGCCAGAGAAACAACTAAGAAAAGGATAATAGTCCGCAATAAATAAAATTAGAAAATATGATTTTTGTCATGAAAAAAAAAAAATAAAAAAAATGTGTGCCCTAAAAATAGAAAGATAAAAAGGAACAAGACTAGTTTTGTAAAAACTCCAAAAGATGTTCTCGCTCAGGAAATTTGGAGACAGGCATGTTGATGCTTCGAAGCCGTGGAACAAACTGAATTTCATCCTCTTATTTATTTAAGTATGTGAGGTTTCCTATGATTGTCTCTTTAGGAGGAGCAGATTGCTGAAACAATCTTTCACTTGGTGCTTGTATCACTAAGTGAAAGATTCTTATGGAATATTGAGATAACCTGCCCCACTACTTGTTTTTTCCTTGTTTAAATCGACCTTTTTAATAAAGATATTGGCATTTGAGTGATTGCATCCAAAGACAATAAACAACTTGGGTTCAACAACATGGTTTATGCACTCATTGTTATGTAACAATATAATTTAAAAAAAAAAAAAAAAAAAAAAAAGCTAAGTTTTTTTTTTTTTTACGAATTTATTACATATATATGTATATATATACTTTCTGAAAAGAAATTTTTTTTCAGTTATATTAAACAGTAACTAGTGGTTTTCAATCTGATTCAAATCCAAGTCCGGAATTGGAAACATACAATTAGTTCTTTGAAAATTCACACCATCTACTCTTTCATCACTGCCCATATCATCATCATCATCATCCTCTTCATCATCATCACAGCCGCAAAAACTTGGATTTGATTCGTCACTCACATACACAGACATGTCCCGGCCAATCGGATTAACAGACCGATCAAACAAGACTGGCTGTCTAAGATCACTACATTGCCAGTTTCCATCAACATCATCATCATCGTCCATAGCAACAGCAGTGGTAGTCATTGCAGCGGGTACGGTGCTGTCAACAGCAGCAGTAATAATAATAGTAGATGCGGCAACACTAGTGGTGGTAGTGGCGGTGGTGGCAGCGGAGGCTGCTGCTCTGGCAGCTGCTTCCCCTGCTTCAGTGGCAGCAGATATTTCAGCATCTTCAGATAAAGGATCGTCGCCGTGTTCGCTGGCAAGGAAATCAGTTTTGCGTAGAACCTCCAATGAAATTGGACATGACGTTTGCATTGTGGAAATGCGTAGGGTGTTTACAGTTGAAGTTGTTAATGAGGATGTTGGCCAAAAACCTGTGTTGTTGTCAACCATTGATTGGTGCTGTAATCCGGTCCACAGCTCCTGGAATGAGAAGAGAAAAAAAAAAAAAAAAAAAAAAAAAAAAAAAAAAAAAAAAAAATTACAAAATATTTAAATACTAAAAAATAAACATGAACATATGTATGTGGGTTAGCTTTGTGCTATGAATAATCGCATATACAAATTTAATTTTTATGAGCAGAGAAGACTGGATTGGTTTTCTTATTTTTTCCCTGTCAATCGGTGTTCATCTTTTTCTTGTCAATTTTTTGGGTCTATTTTTTTTCTCTCCAATTAATTTGGATCTATTTTATCTCTTCAATTAATTTTGGATCTATTTTTTTCTTGTCAATCAATTTTGGATCTATTTTTTTCTTGTCAATTAATTTTGGGTCTATTTTTTTCTCGTCAATAAATTTTGGTCCTAACTTTTCTTTTCAATTAAGTTGGAATTAAATTACAAAGTGTTAACGAGCAGGAAAGCAAGGTTCATTTCTAGTAAATCATCTTGTAAAATCTTGTTTCAACTAAAATTCATGAGAAGTGTGCTGACAAGAGAGCAGAATTCCGGGGGGGGGGGGGGGGTAAATTTATTTGCAACCATGTAATATTCAAAGAGGAGTCAACAACTCCGTTTTCATTCTTAAATCTGTTTCATTTGCTTCATTAGAAAACAAACAGAAAACGTCTGATTCACAGAGCCATGAAAACTACATCCATTTTCTTTGAAATTAAAAATACAAATAATAATAATATAGACTACTAATCCAGCTGTTTATCTTTAAAGGTTTCATCTGTTATGAAATTTGTTCTGATTTGTTATGCTCAAACTTGTTTCTGAAATATTTCTATTATTGATGTAATGATTCCAATACCCCCCCCCCCCCGATTCCGATACAATTACTGATTCCGTATTAAATTCCCAATTCTGATACAATTATCAAATTCCTATTGAGATTCTTTATAAATCTCTAAATATTTAACTATCTTTTCACTGATTACCGTAAAAACTCATGTTTATTAAAAAAATTTTTTTTTTTATGTTCATTAAAATACACTTGTGGAGGGGGTGATCTATAGATTTTACTTATACTAGCCGTTTAAAAATCAATAAAGATTTATTATTCCATTATTACTAGGACTATGACAACAGCATATTCTTTACATTGTTTTGACTCTCGAGTGTATACCAGACACAATTAATTAACAGAGAACCACATCACTCTATATAAAAGCATATAAGATATCAACAGATACACACTTGAGAGTCAAAACAATGAAAAAAATATGCTGTTGTCCTAGCCCTAATTATTACTACAAGCAGTAGAAGATTTTGTTTTAAACAAAATAAACAGATAATTCAAGAAATCGTTTTTGGCATCAGAAAATAGACCAAAAATTGTCTTATCCTGATACCGATTCCCACCAAAAGTCCAGGTTTTTCTGATTCCTGATTCACTGTCCCAACACTAATTTTTATATTCTTCTATAAACATGTTTTTGTCAAGTTCAATATCTAAACTAATTACACATTAATTATTAATTTTGGATAACAGCTATTAAGCATAATGGATCTAAATGTGGACTACATTTAGTTTGCTGTAGTTTAATGCAAAGAAAGTAAAATGTGATTGAAAGCCTTTATACAAATAAAGATACTTCTGATTTCAATGAAATGTTAACACTAGACATAAAGTCATAATATTCAAAAATTTTCAGTCTTTTTGATATTTTTTAAAAGGGATTTTAGAGAAAATAATATAGGGATAATTTATCTGAAAATTCAAATTTATCAGATTTGCACTGAATTTAATCCGAGTTCATTAGATACCAATTAAGCAAGATTGCATGAATTTCAATGTTTTCTTAAGCTTAAATGTTGCTATTTTTTAGAATCAAAATCATGTAATCGATTCTGATCAAAATTTGAATCAGAATTCAGAACATAAGTTTTAGTATCATTATATCTTGATTTTAATCTTCATAAAAAGTCTTAAAAATGGTGCAAAACTGTCACAGGTATTCTTGTAATATATATATATATATATATATATATATATATATATATATATATATATTGTTGTTTTGAAAAAAGAAAAACCGAATGAATTTATAAAATGGTGACCAACGTTTCGTCCCTATCGCAGGGGACATCTTCAGGATATTAAAAAACAACATAACGTCAACCATCGCTGGTATTTTTATTTTATTTTTATTCATACACACACACACACATATATATATATATATATATATATATATATATATATTATACTAGCTGTACCCTGCCATGCATTGCTGTGGCTCAATTTGGTGTAATGGAAAATTCTAATAAAAAGAGAAAATGCATGTTTCTTATATTCTTAGTACAGCAATCCACTCCAAAAAGTGAAAAATAAATGGTACTCTTGCAGAATTGGATCCTGATCCTCGGGATTACCGTCAATCATGACTTGGGCTCGACCAACAATCAGCGGATAAAGCTGAACGTAGCAAAAATGTTGAAATGCTAAATGTTTTTTTTTTTTTTTTTCTGTATACAAAAATGTGAGTTAGTAATTAATATTTGAGTGAAGGGGGGGGGGGTTTACTATACACAGATTCAAAAAAGTTGTCCACAAACAAATGAATGAAAGCAAAGGTAAGGTAAGTTACGTTTCTACCTAACTGGATAATTGTTTAGTGTTTTTATGTAATGTAAAATGTTTAATTGGCTCGAAAAACAGAAATGGTTGCAGACTGTTGAATACGTTAAGTTTGGGAAAGTAAGTTGAAAACTAAAAACTATACAATACAGTGTCAAAAACCCACCGAATATATGTTACCATGACATAATCGGTGGGTTTGTGACAGTATTTTGTATAGTTTTTTTAGTTTTAACTCACTTTCTCAAACTTAATTTAATCAACGGTGTCCGCCACCATTTGTATCTTTCAAATACACCGATAAACACTGTTTTTCAAGCCGACTAAATGTTACATTAAATGAAAAGGGTTTGTATTACTAAACACAGATACAAAGAAGTTGTCAAAAAATAAATATATGACAAACAAATGTTATCAAAGGCAAGAAAAGTAAATGTTCTACCTAACTGGATAAGATTGTAGTGTTTTTATATAATGTATAATGTTTAATCGGTTCAAAAACATGCAGTGTTTATCGGTATATTTGAAAAATACAAATGGCAGCAGACTGTATCGAACATGTTAAGTTTGGGGAAATTTTTGGAAAATGAGTTTAAACTAAAAAACTATACAAAATACTGTTAGGAACTCACTCAATATATGTTACTGTGACGTAGGCTGACATATAATCAGTGGTTTTAAACTTTTGCTCAATACAGGTGACGACTTTTAAGAGTCCCTTTTAGTGATTACCTGGTTTGAGGATATTTGTACAACTAAACGGCTAATCTGCCCCAAAAATCCGGTATTATTTTACTTTAAGGGCCGTCTCATGTTCGTATATAACAAAATATTTTATTGTAGATTTCAGTGTACTAAAACTGAATCTGCAAACCATTTCCGTCGCAGAAAGAAAGTTTTCATGATATGAAGAAATTACTTTTCCGAAAAGTGGGTGATCACTTTTCAATGTAAATTTAACTTAGAATGAGCACCCACTTTCTGGCCACCTGAGTGTTAAGTTAAATTTGCATGGAAATGATCAACTACTTTTCGAAAAAGTAATTTCTTCCTATCATAAAAACTAATTTTTGCGACGGAAACGGTTTGCAGATTCGTTTTTAGCACACCAAAATCTACAAAAATTTTTTTTGTTAATATACGAACGGAAGACGCACGGCCCTTTATGGAAAATTTTATCAAAAATCCGGGAGAAAATAGTTTTCAATAAAAACAACAAATGAATTTGATAGAAAAAAAATGGATGCTATTTTTAAAAATTTTTTCTGTGTGTTTCTTGGCTAAAAAGTTTTTTTTGATTTCTTTTGCATGGTAATAACCCCTGAACTCTGGGACTATTTTCCATTTCACAAACGTAGCCTTTGTTTACGCTACATGCGAGCATAAACGAAGGCTGTTAAATATGCACTCGCATACCAAACTGCCTTGTCAAAAAACCTTTAAATGTTTAGTAACTTTTTCCTTTTATTATTCTTAAGAAAAACGTGCACCACACGTTGACGACGGGCCTTAATGGAAAATTTTATCAAAATTCCGGGATGCAATTTTTTTTTTTTTTAATAACATAAGAAATTAAGAATTAGACAAATTTATTTTAGGTAGGCTTCGCTAGGAAAGCTTTTAAAAATAAAAAATTAAGATAAACAAATGGTGCTAGTGCACTTACAGATCCACGCTATTTTTTAAATCGTATTTCCAAGTTTAATTAAAGTTTTATGATATGTTTTTTTTTTATTCAATTGTAAGGTTAAAGTACAAAAAATATATATATATAGAATTTAAAAAATAGGGATTTTTTTTTTTTTACCCATCTATTAATTAGATAGTTAAATGTTGTAATTCGAAAGTCGTCAACGTGTGGTGCACATGAAAGGCTCATTTCTACCGGAAATGAAATGGCGGACAGTCTCGCAGTTACGAAAAATATTTTTATAATTTGCACGATCTTAATTTATTTTAATAACATGCAAACATTCCTTGATTTTACAGATAAATTTTCTGAAAATTTCAATTAAATTGGTAATGTAGAAATATGGTTCTATCGACTTTGAACAAACCAAGAATTACATTTTTATATATATATATATATATATATATACACCATGCTGATGAAGGGTGGGACCCAGAAACATGTGTCCATGGATAAAATTTTTTAATAAATATTTAAAATAAAAATATTCAAAAATTTAATAAAAGTAATAATAAAAAATAAATAAAAATAAAAGAGAGCGACACTAAAAACGTAAACAAAAAAGTAACTCTCCCTCTTCACCACTTAGAAAGCGAAAAATTAATTTTAAAAGTAACGATTCCAAACTACTTATATGTCGCTAATAAAAAATAACAGCTCTCTCTTTCTCTCTCTCTCTATCTTATATATATATATATATATATATATATATATATATATATTTTAACGATCGTTTTTTAATCAACTTATTTATTTTATTGAATTGTACATATAACTTGCCCCATTATATATATATATGTTTTCTTTTCCTCACCCCGTTTTCCATTTTTTAGTTGATTGAATTTACGCGATGGTTCACTTCTTTATAATTATTCTAAAATTTTGCCAATCGAATAAAGTTATATATATATATATATATATATATATATATAAAAAAAAGAGACAGTTGAAATCCAGAGGATGTGTAGAAAATCCAAAGAATGAAATAAACAAAATGCAAAAAAATCTGAGCAAGAAAGAGAGACCAAGGCTAGCCTAAAAACAGGTGAAAATACACCAGCAAAAAAAAAAGAAAGGAGAGGAAGACAATTAGGTTATATTAAACTTTTCAGCTTTAAGATGGTTGACATTGGAACAAGATTATCTTAACCAAATTGGTTCTAGTTTTATAACTATTTGGTTCAATTGTTAATTTAATGACAAAACAATGCCATAATAATTGGGTTATATTTATTACTGTACTCTTTGGTCATTCAATTACTAATTGACCCAAATTGCTATCCGATAACTAATTTCGGTAACATCATGTTATTTCAGTGGCAGCCATATTGAAGCTGAAAAGTTAAAAATATGAATAGGATTAACATAATAAAAAATGTTTGAGTGTTATTTTATTTGATATAAATGGCAAACAAATGAGATGTGAACATTGCAGCATCTGAACATGGACAAAGAATGTGAAGCAATAAACACTAACTTTAAGGTTTTATTGAAGCAGTTAGCTTCCAGAAAAAGCTGCGTAAACTTAGCAAGTAATTTTGACTAATTTTTAAAATGGTAAAATGGCAAAATAATATGCTCCATAAGTTTGACAAAATCATATTTTGTTTCTCCATATCATCATAATTTTATACGTACGAGGGACGTTCCAAAAGTAATGTCTTCTATTAATGGATTAGAGGGGATTGCAAATTGCACTGTTACGATGACTGAACTTATGCATTCATGAACTGAAAATTTCATCTCTCTTTTGCAGATATTGGCAGTGTAAGACTCTAAAAAAGTAACCTTTGTCATGGACATGTGTCAGAAGCGGAGATGCGTCATTGAATTCCTCACAAAAGTGCATTGAGAATGATGGTGACTATGTAGAAAAATAAATTCTAGAGCACAAAAGGTTGCTCTTTTTAATGGTACCACTCCTGTCTTTGTAGCTCTTCAACATTTGGAGTTTAAAAAAAAAAAAAAAAAAGGGAGGTGTTACTTTTGGAAGAACCATTGTATTACAAAGCATGCTCCGGACGCCATGCACAGCCATCATTCATTGCAAGCAAAAGTGCATTGAGAATGGTGGTGACTAAATTTTGGAGCATAAAAGGTTGCTTATTTTAATGGTGCTACTCTTGTCTTTGTAGCTCTTCAACTTTTGAAGTTTATATTAAAAAAAAAAAAAGAAAAAAAAAAAGAAAGAAACTTTACTTTTAGAACAACCGTTGTATAAATAATAAAAAAAAACTCATCCTATCATGTCATCATAAGTTTATATGGGTTATGTTATAACTAAAAATATATGAACAATGGCATCTGTTTTCCCTTGCGGAGTGCAGTCCTAGTGAGGCTGTTTGAGAATAGGATGACCAATCAGACTCTTTGTCTTACTAATTTTGACCAGACTTTTTAAGGATTCGATCTGAAGACCTTTATGGGTCCCTAGAGCAATCAGAGAGCTTCCAAGCAGCCACAAAAAAAAAAAAAAAAAAAAAAAAAAAAAAAAAAAAAAAAAAAAAAAAGAAAGAAACTTTACTTTTAGAACAACCGTTGTATAAATAATAAAAAAAAACTCATCCTATCATGTCATCATAAGTTTATATGGGTTATGTTATAACTAAAAATATATGAACAATGGCATCTGTTTTCCCTTGCGGAGTGCAGTCCTAGTGAGGCTGTTTGAGAATAGGATGACCAATCAGACTCTTTGTCTTACTAATTTTGACCAGACTTTTTAAGGATTCGATCTGAAGACCTTTATGGGTCCCTAGAGCAATCATAGAGCTTCCAAGCAGCCACAAAAAAAAAAAAAAAAAAAAAGACGTTAACCCTCTTTCCTGTCCCTATAAACTAGATACTGGCTATCATCACTTGAAGATATATTACTCCAAGACTTTTGACAACAAAGATTTATTATTACTATTTAATTCCTTTTCATTTACTGTCTAAAATTATGGCAACCTACACCGAACTGTGTAGATCATGTAAATTATTATGTTTCACTATCTTTGATTAGACCAAACTGTGCACCAACATGAGTATGACAGTTTTCTAAGCTTTACTACTTCCGTGTTGGCTCGTGATAAATTGGAAGTGAGTGTTTTTGTAACACTATCACTAGAAGATTGAAAAATTAGAAAGTAACAATACACACGAACGATAAAACGCTTTGGATAATCACAAATTTCAAGGGGGTTCTGCTAAAATAATCATATTTTAAAAACCAAAGCACTTTAAGTTTTCAAAATACCACCGGTTTGTTCAGAAATGAATATACTTTCAAATGAATTAGTAAATAATAATGTACATTATATATTTTTAGAGTTTTAAGCAAATAAAGTGATCAAATGTGAACATCATAAAAACAGCGTTTTCGGTAAGATTTTGTAATTTCTGATTTTGATACAAGTACTGATTCCGATTTAAAAAAAAAAAAAAAAAAAAGTCATTATGAAAATAAGATCCTTTATGTAAGGCTAATAACAGGGCCACCTATATTGCCTGAAGCCACAAAAAAAAAAAAAAAAAAAAAATGATTTAAAAATGTTTCTATTAAAACTTATCTCTCCTTCAATCCGCATCTTTTTCTACTCTCTTTTTCCACATTTTTCTTCTCCATCTCTCTTCTATATAATAGATAACATTGGAAATGCCTGAAAAAGCGACCTCACCACTGAATGAAATCTGGTCCACTTGATACTTAAAGAATGAATAATTTTTTTCATTTTTAGATATACATCTGGAGCAACACCGATCAAAAACAATATAAACTTTGTGGGTCTTTGGTTAGTAGTTTTAGACTTTTAGTTTGATATACACGCACATAAAACTGCCTTTTATATAATAGATTTTAAGAGATGGAGAATAAAAAATGCAACGTCCAGAATTCCCCTACATTAAAAAACAAACAAAGAAAAATCTGTATATTGTATGTACTCTTGACAGAACAAAAAAATCATATTCCAAAAATTACGTAATTTGATCAAGTAGTTTTATTTTTTTGTAACTAGCAGGGGTGCCCGACCTTGCCAGTTGTAAAATAAACTTAGTATATTTTAATTCATGCAGATTTCGTAATTATTATTACAGAACAGATTATCTATGGAATATATATATATATATATATATTACTTACTATAATAATTATTAAATACCTACAGACACTAGTGTTTCATTCTTTCAGTAATCTTTAGTGTAGGGTGTCCCGATTAACACCAGTCGATAGATTCGAACCTGGCATCAGAAGCCATATCTGGCTTCATTAGCAAGGTTTGTATCCATTCGGCTACCGTTAACCGTGTGAAATATATATATATATGTGTGTGTGTGTGTGTGTTGTTGTTGTTTGTTTGTTTGTTTTTGTTAGCGATACTTATTGAATAAATTCAATTATTTATATAGAAAGGCATTTTTACCTAAATGCGAGTTGGGAATAATTTTCCCTTTGACCAGAAACACATGTCATTGGACAATTATATTTTATATATTTACTTAAAAACTATATATACATATTTCATCTTTGGAATATGTATACATAGTTTTAAATAAAATATATATATATAAAGTATGTCCGGTGCCCTCGATGATGAGATATCGTTACGGATCAGCAGGGCAAGTAATGCTTTTGAAAAGTTGGACAGGCATTTGTGGAGCTGTCATGGGATCTTGCTGCCAACCAAGATTAAGGTTTATACTGCATGCGTTCTCTCTGCTCTTCTCTATGGCTGTGAAACTTGGACAACATACAGGAAGCATTTGAGACGTCTCGAGCGGTTTTACCAGATGTGCCTATGGCGAATCTTAGGTGTGGGTTGGCAAATGTATGTCAGTGATGTGGAGGTGCTTGAACGGACCCAATGTCTTAACATTGAAGCTCGCATTATCAAACATAGACCGAGATGGAGTGGACATATGGTGAGGATGTTAGACAGTCGACTTCCCAAACAACTCCTTTATGGCGAGCTCGCTGAGGGAAGACGTCTGGATCAAAAGCCTAAAATCCGATTCAAAGATTGTTTGAGGCAGATCGAACCCAGTATGAGTGGCTGAAGCGCGATATCCGTAAAGAGAGGGTGAAAGGAGCCGTGGATGGGCGGGGGCGCCAAATTGGTCTGGAGTGTGAGGTGTGCAAAAGATTATGTCTGAGCAGAGTTGGCTGAGCAGAGTTGGGCTGATGAGCCACCAGACTACTCATCGGCGCAGTGGGCCACAAAACAGTCTTGTGTTGCCAGAGCTAACCTGTGTCAACTGCGGGCGGACGTACAAAACAGCAGGTGGTTTGAAGCAGCATTTCATTATACATAGAAGAGAACATCAAGAACGTGCTGCTAGTGGCACACGTTTGCACAATGTGTGCCAAGGAATGCCAGAGTTTGGCAGGGTTTAAAAGCCACTTTCGTGCAGCCCATCACTGAATGTTTTCGTGTTTCTATATACCTTTCTTTTTTTGTGCTATATCAAGTAATGGCAATGTTCGAAAACGAATTTGCTGCCATCATCTATATATATAAAAGGCAAAATGTGTGTGATCATTTTGTGTATGTCTCGCAAAGGCTTCTTTCGCACACGCTCCTGGAGAGGTTACTAATACTTGGAACTGTTTATATACCCCCTATATAATAATATCTAGGATTTGGGAACACATGTAGCGTCTAGATTTATTTACAGCGACTTTTACAAAATTATTGCTATTTTGGCTTCTCACGTGTTGATCCGGCTTTTTCGTATAAAAAGCGAAACTAATTCAAAAGCTAACAAGTTGTTCTCGGCATCGTGCCGGGAACGTCCACAAGCAATCAGTTTTGATCAATGTGAGGACAAACTCCTCTTATATCAGACAATTGCTAACCAATCTGGACAATGAGGTTTCCCCTTCCCCAACATCTGTTGGGGGGGGAAAAAAAAAAAAAAAACAGTCAAAGTTGGGTAAACAAACCCCAGTTAACTGCGTGACTTCTATTTGACCTCATTAATTAGGTCAAATAGAAGCAGCACAGTAAACTTTTATTGCGCCCACCTGTCAATACTTAAATAAATTCAAACGTGTTTCCGTTGTATGTCGCCGTGGCCCAGTGGTTAGCGTCGCACATCTTTTTTTTCACACTTTAATTTCCAACTTTGCCTCAAGAGTTCGAGTTCGATCCTCATTTTCACCTACCAAAACTTTTTTTTTTATTTTAACCCCCACCCAACCCCGGAGTTTGGATTTACCCAAAACCACACACACCTCAAAATACCCGGGCATCGCCGAGTACCCCTCGCTAGTATATATATATATATATATATATATATATATAGAGTACTGATTTCAAAAGTAAAAAATAATAACTTGGGTGCCATCAGCTAGAATTGAGACCAAAATATTTAGCGTTCCAGTCATGTTCCTTCATTTAGAAATGCAGTCATGTTTGCCACCATTTGAGCTAATCCAACAGATAGATAAGAAAGTTATAAAATTAAACCACTTTTAGCTATGATTAGCTTACGCATGTGCAAACTAATAGAAATGTCAGCAAGTTGAAATGAATAATTTGCATTTCAATTTGCCGACATATTTCTGTACATGTTATTCATCCATTCAAAAAAAGATTTTACTCATTATAAACCATCCTTGGTATATGATTATTATTTCCTACTAATTTCAGTGTTATGTGACCAGTAGTTTAAGAGGTTAAATATTTACACACGGTAGACGTATGTGGGTCAGTCTGTTTTATTTATACATAAGAAAATAATTTTTAAACAATTAATAAGCGATCAGTAGGCACTACAACATAAATCTTACAAGTTTGAATTATCTCCCTTTGTTTTTAGATTGTTTTCAAAATGGCAGACAAGATTGACACTATGGTTATTAATAAAATTTGATTATCTTATTTATAAATAAATAAAACTACCTGATTAATTTAAGGGAAAAATTAACAAAATACTAAGGTCCTCTCTACAACATGAAAAGAAACTGGAATCATAGGAAGAGCTCCATCATTCCAGTAATTAATGGAGCAATCCGATTCGTGGAAAAGAATAATAAAAAAAAAACTAATTGGCAAATATACCCAGTAAACCAAGTGCAAGAGATATATAAACAATTACACTTAAAGGGACGGTTAGAATCTTAAAAAAATCTCTCCACTGAAATGTAGGAGATAGCAGGTTAATGTCTGGCATCCAGTAGGATACCCCATCCCTAGCTAGAATAAAATATGAAAAAAAAAAAAAAAAAAAAAAAAAAAAAACAATACACTGCTGCTACTACTTGACTCTCAATCCCCCATGTGAACCCACAGAATGCAAGCAGGACCTTTGATTTCTATTACCGACATTTTCATACTGAGTTTCTTAAATAAATGTCAATTTTTATTTGTATAAAATTCCCTGCCATTCATTGGATAACGCTTTCCCTTTATGCTATTGATGAGGTGTCTTCAATAAGTTTCCAGACTGTTTTTGTACAGGCATTTTAAATTGTTGCAAACTCTTGAAAATTCAGTATGTTATTTCTATATATCTTATGAGATGACTAACACATTTTTATGATTTCAGTTTCAAATGAACAGCTACAGCAGGAATTGGAATACACTCTACTAAAGTCTGATTGTCACAGCTTGGAAAAAAAAATGCTACAGAAACGTATACAATATTTCAGACTGTTTTGGACCATTTTGCATGAATCGAGTATCAGTTTTTGAGTGGCATAAGAGATACAAGGAAGGCAGAGAGTCTGAGATGATGAGAGGTGTGGAAGAAGTAAGGAAGTAAGAACACCAGAGTTAATTGACCAAATAAAACATTTCATGGATAAGAACCATCGTGTGTCTATAGAGACAATAAGTGCACAGTTTGATGTCAGTGTGGGAACTGTACACACCATTATTTGCCAGGAACTGAAGATGTGGAAGATTTGCGTGTGTTTGTCCTAAGGGTGCAGTCCACAACTCCATTCTTGTCAAAGACTATTTGATCAAGATGGACATCAAGACGGTTCCTCACCCTCCCTATACTCCAGACCTTGCTCCCTGTGACTTTTGCTTATTCCCTAAGCTCAAGGAAAACCTTAGAGGTTGTTGTTATGAGACAATCAAGGAGATCAAAGAAGCTGTTAGGAGGGCCATTGACACACTCACACAAAAGGACTTCCATGGGGCCTTCCAGTTGTTGGAACAACACAACAAGTGCATTGCAGTTGGCGGAGATTACTTTGAAGGGGATTAGAGTTTCAATAACAGTGCTAATATGAAAAAAGTCTGGGAACTAATTGAAGGCACTTTGTATCACCCTCCCATATGCAAAATGATCGGATTCCTGCCTTTTTATTACGCTTTTTTCTTTTTGAACTACTTTTCTCTCCAGACAACGCACACTGACACTTGGAACATAAGGGCCTGCTATTTGGGATTGTGTCTAATAGGGGAGTTGATCAGTGAGAAGTTTGTTCACATTACATTTAAACTTCTGCAGGTTAGTAGTCATGGAAGCAGAAAACAGGGATAGGAAGAAACTGTTAGATTAGAAGACTTTCTAGCATCTCAAAACCTCAAAGGTGAAGGAGTGGGATTTTGCTGCTTGTCAGGTCAGTCTGGAGTACGAGTTTATCTTTCTAGTAAAGTACTTGAAAAACAGGCACAGAGATGTCCCAGGTTTTAATTGTTTATGTTCAACGAATTTGATAAGGGGGGCAAGTTTGGTTAAATAAGCTTGTGTCAGGGGCGCCTATTTAGGTGCAGAACACAGTGCAGGCACGGGAACGGGTTTTTTTGTTTTTTATTCATAACAGCGACACACAAATTGAACAAACAGTTTCATCTACAAACCTGTTTAATACAAGTCTTCACACTGGAATCTGGCGGAGACATTTTGTATGCCGTCTGAGAGAATAAAAGAAAACAGAAAAACAAACAAAAAAACTCAGGCTTTCAGTATAAATCATGCATTTTTTTTAACCAAAAAGAAAATAGACTTGAAAAGAATTGGACGGGATGCATTTTTAGTCAGTAACCAAAAGAAATAGATTTAGCACAGCACCATATTTGACCCCATTCAATCATCACCAGTTTCTAAACATAAACAATATATTATATGAGTAGGTAGTAGTTTGCTTGAAGCATTGTTGGTAAAGAAATATATATATATATATATATATATATTTTTTTTTTTTTAAAGCCAAAAACAATGCGGAGGAAGACCGGAAAAGATGAAGTAAAAAAGAAAATCGGCACCACATATTTCAATAAAAAAAAAAAAAAATATAAATAAGCGCTTATACACGTAACATAGACAGAGGATCATAACTATCATATTATAACTGAGTATTATCACCTTCTCAACACACGAATACAGATACATAAAAGGTAAAACAAAATAAAAACATTAAAAAACAAAAAAAAACAACTAAAAACAGAACACAATAAATAAATAAAAACTTCAACAACAGCACCGGATAAACGAGAAAAAAAAACAACAGTAACAACAATAATAATAAATTATGCAATATTATATAAAATAAAATATAAAAAAATACATATATATAAATATATAACCAAAGCTTACAACAGAAATAATATAATAAATATACAAGTAAAATAAAATATTTCTGCAGGACTGCCACGCTCTCTCCGCCATCTTGAATCCACTTTTGTCTTCTATTTTGAAAAAGAGAGGTACCTTTCTCTTGAAATTAATCAAAGTTCCACACCACCCACGGACTTTGCATACGCCGGACAAACCAGCAACTTGGTAATAAATAATTATACATTGAAGTGAAGAATGATAGTAAAATAAAGATTAGACACATCTGTTTGTTTTTCTTTTTTACTTCATTTTTTCCAGTCTTCCTCCGCATTGTTTTTGGCTTAAAAAAAAAAAAAAAAAAAATTATATATATATATATATATATATATAAACACACACACACATATATATATATATATATGTACACACACGCATATGTATATATACATGTATATGTGCACATCTATACACGTTTCATTGAACAGCAGGGATAATTCCTGTTTGTTTTTCTTGCAATCCACTTTTTCCATTTGGTGTTCGAATGTTCGAGTATAAAAAGAAATTTGCCATAATCGGTATTAAATTTCATGCATGAAATAACACGATTCCCTTCGTTGATATAGAAATTAAAGCCGACACCGATAGATTTATTACGTAACCATACAACAAAACCTGCCAGTAAAGAATCATGTCTTCTCAACTTTAAAAATGAATGTCCTGATAAATATAAAATAGGCGTTGTGAAAAAATCTCATCTACCGAGCTAATGGCAATTCATCCACTAATGAAATATTTTATAAGGCATTCTTGGACATAAAAGAAAAACCCTTATTAATAACAACTTCCCAAATTATATTGTCAATCAACAAATTAAACACTAGCCGCCATTACAAAAAGCACTAATAATGATGATGATGACAACAACAACAATAATAATAATAATGATGATGATAATAATAATGACTATAATAATAATAATAATGATGACAATAATAATAATGACAATAATAATGATGACAATAATAATAATGACAATAATAATGATGACAATAGTAATAATAATAATAATGACAATAATAATAATAATGACAATAATGATAATAATAATAATAATGACAATGATGATAATAATAATAATGACAATAATAATAATAATAATAATAATGACAATAATAATAATAATAATAATAACAATAATTATAATAATAATAATACTGAAAAACTTTGAAAAAAGAATTGGAGTAATTGGAATTAGAGGGATGGCTGAAAAGATACAATGGATAATAATGAAAACTGCAGAAATATTAAGGAAAACTCTAAAATGCAGAGACTAACACTACACATGAACTAGACACGAACTGGACATACAGAAATGGCTACAGATGTAAGAGTATAATTGTAAGGTATCCCCAGCATTCCAACCAATTTATTTTTTTTTTTTTTGCACGTGTGTATGTCACCATAAACTGACCCCACACCAAATGAATGAGGAGAGAAAACACTAGCCAGACCTCTGCCCGATGAGTGCAAAGAGGGCTTGGCTTATTGCCACCCAAATTCCAGTGAAGACCAATGGTCGCTGCCAATGAGAAATCAATGGTAAGTGGCTGTTATGATAATGCAAATTCTTTTGCAAAGGTTGTTGAAAGAGATGGAGAGTGCTAGAAATCTGGGGAGACTTGCTGTCACTCAGACTCCAGAGAACACCATAAGTTGTTATCAAAGAGAAAACTTTGATGATACCCTGTATGACTACTAGTAAGCAAACAACAATAATATTAACATATTCTAAGCAGACGAAAAATACTAAATTTAGATTCATTTATTATAAAAAATTTAAAACAACTCATTTACTAATAAGCAATAACTCTACATCTGATGACAATTTACTAAAAACTAGCATTTCCATGTATATTTTTAAATGTCCTATAGGAGAATGCGTCTCCAAAAACAACTCGTACATCGGCATGACTAGAACCAGTATATTTCACTTGTCTTCCCATAACAGCTCCATCACCAACACCTTGTAGCACATGACACCCCAAAAACGAATTTGGAAACATATCAATAAAAAACACCGCCATTTTAGCCATCTCACATTGTAACCTGCGCCTCCTAATCATTGAAGCCCTACTCATTCGCATAAATAAACCAACCATCAATCAGGCTCGATATGAGGGGGAAGCCACGCTTAAGTGCTTTTAATGATTTTTATTAACTTTTAAATACATTCACCAAACGCAATTTTTAATTCATCACTCACCTGAAGGCGACTCCTAGAAGTCGAAAACGTTTGTGCCTAAGGCAAATTTTTTTTTTTTTACACTTAAACAAAACGTTCGAACATTGGCTTGTCAAATGGAAAAAATGGATTGCAAGAAAAACAAATAGAAATTATCTCTGCTGTTCAATGAAACATGTGTAAGAGAAACAATGCTGTCAAAATATAAAAACCTATATACATGCATATATATATATATATATACAGGGTGTTTCAAAAGTCTTGGGAACATTACAAATGCGTATATCTCATGAACTATTCCAGGTAGAAAAATTAAACTGGTGCCATTTTAAAGCTTGCTTAATCAAGTTTTTGGTCATACTAATGATTTTCGTCTTATCTTTCCAGGTGCAGTAATGGCGTTCTCTAAACAAGACAAGGCATTTTGCGTCCTCCAATTTGCAAAGACTGAATCGTGGACATGTGTTCAGCGTGCATTTCGCAGGAAATTTAAAAAAGAAGCCCCTGAAAGGAAATCATTGTCAGATGGCATGCTAAATTTGGCAGGAAATGGACTATCGACTAGATGTCTGCCGTGTGACGAATGGTGCTCATATTGAGCAACTTTGAAGATTCCCCACAAAACTTGAAACTTTAACCTTTCCAATGGTACCAATTTCATTTTTCAACTCCTAATAGTTTTTGAGTTATTAAAAATCGTTATGTTCCCAAGACTTTTGAAACACCCTGTATATGTAGTATGTGTGTGTGTGTGTGTCATCTTAATCCCCCACCTCCTTCATACATTGTTTGAAATCTTAGCTTTCATGGTATGGCAAAATTTTCACTTTTCAGAGAGAACTGTTACGAGAGGTAAAAAAGTAAGGAAGAAAGGAAGAGAGAAAAAAAAACTGGAAAAAAAAGAGAAAGGTGGAAATAAAATCCAAATAGCAACAGAAAACAAGGACACATGGCTCAAGTGAATTTGACAGAAATCAAATTTTTCTATGAAAAAAAAAAGTGGATTTCAATAAACAAGTGGAGAACATCCATAAAAGACTTGTTATTTAATCCATTAAAAAACAAAACAAAAAACAAGCTAAGCAAGCGGGGTCCCACTTCACAAGCGAAAAATTTACTTTCATCATGAGTAATGTTTGTGCAAAATTTCCAAAAAATCTAAGGCGTCGATGTTAAGAAAAGTGAAAACAAATGAACGATTTGGAGGCAGTTTTACCCCTAGGGGTCAACCAGAGTTATCCCGGAAAATCTGGCAAAAATTTACTTTCACCATGACTAATATTTGTGCAAAATTTTTTAAAAATCCAAGGCATGGTTATTGAGAAAAGTACAAACAGGAGTGAATTACTAGGTCCAATCCCTCCTTTGTCGGGGGACCAAAAATGTAATTCCGCTAGAGAGTGAAACTCGTATCCCTGATGTACATTTTTTAGACATTTTATAAAATAAAATTTGAAGTAGTTGGATAATTTTGAAACAGAACAAGGTGAGAGTGGGTATTGAGTAGCTAAAAAAGCTGAGATGATATTTTGTGTCATTTTCGGATTTAGTCATCAGAAATTAAATGCAGAATGCAATGAGCACATGAAGGAGCAACCGGGCATATGAAAAAAAATTTCAAAATTACTTGGTGAATATACTCGTATCACACAAATCAAATGCAAGAGAAATACAAACAACTATTCTTAAAGGGATGGTTAGAATCTTAAAAAGATCTCTCGGTTGGAGTTTCTGTAATGATGGGTGAATGTCTAACATCTTGTTTGATGTCCCATCCCCAGCAAATCGACAAGATGAAAAATAGAAAAAGAGAGATCATTACTATTAGAGATATAAATTTATTTTAAAATACTGTTGGAAAGTTATTCAACCCCTTTTATTTTGATTTAGCCACTAATTTGTGACCTATTTGTGTTTAAAAAAAAAAAAAGAAGAAGAAAAAAAAAAGAAAAGTAAAATAAATAAACTTCATTATTTAAAAGAGGTTTAAAGCAATTTACCTTTACTGTAAATAGTGGCTGTGAGTCAACTAATTGAATAATCAAAATGCCTGAACACAGATTATTTTATTCAGTCAATATTTATGGTAGAATAAATTTAAATATTGAACTTTTTGTGAATAGTTCACAAACGAAAAAGGCAAAGCAAAATAAATTGTTTTTGATTAATTTCCCAACTGCATTTCATTTAAAATAATTTATGCCAGTAACAGTAATAATTACTAAAGAGAGAAAGAGAGAGACAGACAGGGAAAAACAACTGATGATTTTTTAATAAAATGAAGAGGATATTGAGTAATTAAAAAAGTTGATGTGATATTTTTTTTTTTACACAGGCATCACCACATTATCAAGGCCAAGAGGCCACTCAAGGATAAGGGTTAAAGAGTGTACAGTAGAAATTGGACAATATAGTAATCATTAGTAATGAAAATTCGGTAAATTTGATAACTTATATGGAACGGCTCATCAAGAACTTATTTACGTTAGACTTGAACCCAACAATATTGGAGTAATTTTTGGATTTAGTGGTCAGTAGTTCTAGGGTGCAATCATTGCACATCCAGAGTGTAAAAGAGTGTCGATAGCATGCTGCAGTTCTCAAAATATTTGTCTCAAATAACTAGAATTATATTATCTAATAGTTTAGTCCATTTAACAATGAAATAGGAGTGTTTATAATTCAACATTTGGTCGGACACACTGTAGGGTTAGATAGTCGTATTGACTTTATTTGATAATTATTGAAGTGTACAGAACATTTTACACATAAATTAAAAAGGAAGGATTCATAAAAATATAACTTTCACAGTGCAATCAACACTAAGCAAGGAAACGAGACGTGTTAGGAAAACTTGATAAAATATTGCATTTTGAGAATTACTTGTCTCATCCCTTTACAGTGGAGATCCCTAGGTGCAAGAAAGCCTTTTACTCCAATAGTTTCTTCCCCAGAACTGCGGGTCTTTGGAACTCCCTTCCGGGATTCTGCTTTCCCAACTGCAATGATATGCAGAAGTTCAAGTGTAATGTTAACAAACATCTTTCTACTCTTCTCCCTTCATAATGACCCCGCTAATTAATTCCCTAATAGTAGTCCCCTGCTTCAAAGTGGCACTGTGCCTTGTTTGGGGTGAAAATTGAATAAAAAAAAAAAAATTAAAAAAAAAAAAAAAAAAGTACATTTTTTAAGCATTTTGTTAAAATAAAAATAAATTTATGTTTTCGAATTTGTGAGATGAGGATTGATAGTTTGGATTACTTGTTCTCTTCTTTTCAGTCAGTGTAACCTTCAACCTTCCTCGAGTGCATCTTGTCGAATTCGAGAATAATAGATAAAGTTACAAATAAATATACATAAGAAAATGGCTCTTATCCTCAGAGGAAAGTAGTTAGCTACTTTTCTCTGACGATAAGATCCATTCTTTGCAACGCCATGAAATAAGGAAAATTTAAAGTTTTCAACTTGTATTCTTTGTCGAATAATAAACTTGTTGTAAATTCTAATTCACAGAGTTTTAATTGATTTTCTTATATCAATGCTCTATCTCAAATATTGAGCTTTTTTTTATCTAGTTAGGATTGTCCTATAAACATTAATAGTAATATTTATACTCGCCTTAAGGTTACAGGATTATTCTGTTTGTAAACTTGAAAAATTTTTTTTAGCTATTATATATGATGAGAATAATGGAAATAGTATTCCAACGAAATAAAAGATTAAAAAAAAAAAAAGGAACAAATCAAGTTATGTATTCATCAACATTTCATCTTTCTTGCGAGACTTCCTCTAAATGAATGAAATTAAGAAAACAAAACACCAGTACCAAAAATTTGAAAATATATTTTTGATGTAATGAAATGTATGACCTTGTCCATTTCAGAAACGAAATTACCTTTTCTAGACATACTTATAATAAAATCCAAAAATAAACTATCCTTTAAAGTTCACCGCAAAACCACACACAAAAATGATTTCTACTCACACAATAAAATAAAAACAGCTATGATAATTGTTTTTTTTTTCCTATATGCATTCAGAATTTGCAGTCCAGAATATCTGGACAAAGAATTCAAATACCTCACAAATACTTTGAAAACCTTGCAATATCCCACATATTTCATATTAAATGCTAAGAAAAAAGTCACATAATACAAACTATAAAACAAACATTAAAAACAACAAAACATCTCCAAAAACAAACCAATTTCCAATGCAGGCATATACACTGTTCCTTGCCAAAATTGCCATCATATATACATTGGTGAAACCCAACGTAGATTAGAGAAAAGGCTCAATGAACATAAAATGCTTAGAAATAGAAATTCTTTTAATGCATTATTCTCTTATGTAATGCAATATAATCATACTTTTGAGTTCAAACAAGCAAAAATAGTTGAACTTATTTCAAATAAACCATGACGAAATCTTCTTGAATCGGTGCTTATCTTAAATTCAAGCACAATTAAACAACGGGGAGGTTTTAAAATTTATCGCCATCAATAAGTAAACTACTATGAAAAGAACATAATTTACTTTTAGACAGACTCTCACACTATGGAAAAAATCCTCCTATATTAATGAATACATATAATCAGTCAATAAATGTCATAACAAAAATACACTCATTTCATTTCAGTTACACATCCATATTTGAATTATAACGGACATATTTGTTCTAAAAAGAATATGAATTGCACCATATATTTTAAAGATATAAATGGCTGTATGACACACACACATATAATATATATATATATATATATATATATATATAAAATGTTACTCTCTTCCACAAATACTATGCTTCCCACCTTTTTGAATTTCCAGCTTTTTCCGTTTCTGAAATGGAACAGGGCCATACATTTCATTACATCAAAACTATATTTTCAAATATTCGTACTGGTGTTCTGTTTTCTTAATTTCATTCATCCAGAGGAAGTCTCGAAATAAAGACAAAATACTGATGAACACATAGCTTGGTTTGTTCCTTATTTTTATCTCTTTCTCTCTAGCTTAGGTATTTGGACGATGTAAAAAGATTGTTAATTCACTGCCTGCACAGCAGCTGTTGATTGGCGTAATGGTTTAAAGCCTTGACTGTTGTACGGGCAGTCGGGTTTCGATCCTGGCTTGAGGTAGTCGCCTGTCTAGCCGCTCTGATGAGCTGTGATACAGCGAAACAGTACTGTATGTGGATGACTATATATATATATATATATATAATCTGAAGTGATAAATAGTAAAATTGTACATCTAAAACCAAGAATAGGTTTAAGGTCTCCAAAATTCATACTAGAATTATCTGCATGAAGTAATTTGTAAAATCAAGTTGTAAGTGACTCTCTTCTGGAGGTTGAAGGCTCAATCCTCAGTGAGAGCTATATTTAGAATACAATTGTGAATTACTTAGAAGTTCCACGGGTCATAACTGAGGGAACGAGAGCATGCTACCCCCATGGATTAAATAAAGGGTTTTATTCAAAATTTTGTGCAGATCCCCCCCCCCCCCAAGTTCGACAAGATACACCCGAAGAAGGTTGGAGGTTACATCAGCTGAAACGTTGTGAAAATAACACTCAGGATGAGAACAACAGACTTAATCATCCAAAACCAAATTTATTACACATGGTAGTTTTATGATTTTGAGTAGTTAAAAAAAAGTTGATGTGATACTGGTTTTATTTTTGGATTCAACGAGGAGAAGCTCATCAAACATGAATGTGATGCACAGTCACCACACATCCAGAGAGAGAGCAAAAGAGTAAAACTATCAAGAGTTAAGAACATTTCGCATTTTGAAAAACCATTCATCTCCAAGTTTCAGGTCATTCTTTCCATTGTACAAGACTAAACCCAAGACTAAACTAAATTTTACCTGTGTCATTTTATGAAAATCCAACGTAGGCCGGTCATAATCACGTCGACGCTTCCTACCCTCTCTGCGATCATGCAGAACACAGGGTTGTGAACGACAACGTGGAATGCGCTGTCGTCGTGGTGATGAAGGATTGGAAATAGAAGATTTACAAGCAACAGGAACACTCGGAGTTGAGCCTCCCGCAGAGACAGTCTGTGGTTGTGGTTGCGGAGGCGCTGGTAATGCTTGTTGTTGCTGCTGTTGCTGGAGCTGGTGGTGTTGATGGATGTGGTTCGAGAAAGAGGGTTGGTACTGCTGCGTTTGAAACACCGGTGCTGGCAACTGATATGGATGGTGGTGGTAAGGTTGGTGGTGGTGTGATGGCGATGATAGTACAGATGAAGATGACGAAGGTGGAGAGGGTGAAATGAATGATGATGGCGAACTTGATCTAGGCTTGCCCATTTGAGACAGTTGTTCCTCAAGCGAAAAGCTGCGATGCTTCTGAAACGGCCAATATGGCGCCTGGGCATGGCTACCAATAACCGTAGCTGGTGAAGACAATGAGGTCGGGATGCAAGTTGGAGAAGAACGCGGAGTTTGATTCCGTGGAACCGGGGCTGCTAAAAGACCACCAATGGTAGCACTCTGGATTTCCGTGTTGCTGCGGGAGTCAGACTGCGGGGGCGCCAAGTGAAAAGATGATGAGGAGGAACAGGATGATGGAGATGAATATCCAGAATTACCTCGACTTAGGCTCCTGCACTGCCAAGGGTCTGAGACAGGCTTAAAGGCCCTTTCAGCATCATCTTCGTATCGGCAACCCAACACAGAGACTGAAGCTGGCCTGGGTACTGGAGAATCGGGGGGACTTTGGCAACAACTAGAAGACTGAGTTAGAGAGCTCTGTTTATCAGATGTCAATGGCGGAGGGGAGGAAGTTAGCATGGTTACTGCCATATGAAGCTGAGAAGGAGAAGTGGAAGTAGAAGCAGGAGTTTTGACTAAAGCTGCCAAAGGAAGGGATCCGTTTCGGTTCGTGGAAACAGGTCCAGATATCTGAGCCGACGGAAACAGGCCCCTAAATGATGTGGGCTGCAAAAGTGAGGTCAGCGAAGCAGACATATTTGTGTTTGGTGAACGTGGTGATGTTGACAAGGAAAATGGACTTGTCTTTTGGACGTCAAGTGAGGGTCCTCCTTGCCCCAAGTAGCATGAAAATGGCAGAGTCTGTTGCTGCTGAACTCTTGGAGGGTTGCTGGTCTCATTCACGGGGGTAAAATCAATAGGTTTCAGCAAAGAGATACAACAGTGGCTGGAATCTGTGGTCCGAAAAGAGTCACTGCTTAGTCCTCCTGTGGACCGTCTTACTCGGCTATTGCCACTACTGGTACTGCCAGAGGGTATTGAAAGGGACCGGCAGTGCTTCTTTTTTGGTGGGTCAGGGGGTGTGCCAGGTGACATATCCGTGAAAGTATCTGCATTGTGACAAGTAACCATTCCAACGCTCGACAATATCGCAGGATCAATTAGTTTGTTAGATGTTGTGTTCTCTGTTTGGACATTCGAGTAGGAAGATGAGCTTGACAATGCTAGCGATTTCAAAGGAATCAAGCCAGAATAAACCGAACACTGTGTATCATTGTTATTCGAACTGATGAAACAGTGAGACGAGACTGCAACGCATGGTTCTGCTCTCTCGCCCAATCGTAGACCTAAAAGTTTTTTAACAGTGGATTGCAAGTCAGATCCTTCGCTCAAACGCAGAGGACAGGAATCGGAACCTGAAAAAAAAAAAAAAAAAAAAAGGAAATACAATTATTCATTTTTATATTCAAATGTTTTATTAATTGTAAACAAACTATATTTGATTGTTAAGATAATTGTTTTTTTTTTACCCTCAAACTTGAAGTGCTTATAAGTAGGGCTATGACAACAGCATATTCTTTTCATTGTTTTGACTCTCGAGTGTGTATCCCTTGATATATTATATGCTTTTATATAGAGTGGTGTGGTTCTCAGTTGATTAACTGTGCCTAACTGTGTCGGATATATACTCGAGAGTCAAAACAATGAAAAGAATATTCTCCAATTCCACTTTATTTTCTGCTTTTAAGTTTCTTATTTTATTCTTGAGTAACAATATTGGGGGAGAGGGAGAGTTTTTCAATTGACCAACGTCAGAACACACAAACTGCAGTTTCTCATGCACACCGTAACAATTTGCAACAAAATATACCACCAACCGCCTCTATATAAATGAGCCAATTTTTTTTTATTTAAAAAAAAAAAAAATAAATAAATAAAAAAAAAATAAATAAATAAATAAAAAAAAAAAAAATGAATAAATCATTGACACAATTCCCTCCACCATATGAGCTTTTTTTATGTATACATGTGGCACCACTACTTGTCTGACTTGCTTCTATTGTTTACCATTGTGAAAATGCTACAAGATTTGATTTACTCATCATGTGATTGACAAATGGTATGCAGTGCCAAAAAGAAAAATGCAAACGCATTCACTATGGGCTGGGCACAACAGCAGTCGTATTCTGAACTTGCAACATTATCTCCATTGCCCATTAACATTGTGGAAGATAGGACCTTGTCAAAAGAAATGAAGAATGACAAAATCTAAGCATACAGAGTCGGTAATTTTTTATTAATCAAAAAAAAAAAAATAAATAAATAAATAAAAATACAAACAAAATACTAGGCGTATTATTTAGATTATTCATACTATTTTCCTCATCTTGAATGTGTCGAAAACAATGCGGACAAATTTTGAAGATTGTTAGAATTAACATAAGATCGTACTAGCCGTCTTGCTCTTCAATCCATTCCAATCCTTAGAAAAGGAAATGAAATCGGGAAAATTATTTGCTTGAGATGGTTCATGTAATAATCAAGATATCGAAAACAAATGAAGACATTTAATGTTAGTAACAAAAAAATCTTATATTTTTTTTTTTATTATTGGAATCTTTTGAGATGACTAATTTGTATATTTATTTATTTGTGGACTATTATCCTGATCTTCATAGTTGTTGTTTCGCCATGGGGCCCGTGGCGCAGTGGATAGAGGTGTTGAACCGGTATGGTTCCAGGTGAGTATTGTCTGAAGATAACGGTTTCAATCTTACCAGGCCAGAGGATTAGCCAAAAAAAATGTGGTGAGACCACAACAACTATGGAAGGCAGTGATTAATGGGGATACAGTTACAAGACTCAGCATTCCTATCTCATCACTTAATCATCTGAAGAAGGCCAGAGGATAAGTTGGCCAAAACGTGATGTATCAACAACAACTATTAAGATGATGATAACAGTCCACAAATAAATAAATATACAAAATCTTGTCAGTGAGAAGTTGAGGCAACAAATGGTAGAGGAGTTTATTTTAATATATCGGTTTTTATATTCTATTAAAGTAACACTTTTAGATTCATTGTTGTCAGATGGACAAAACTTTTAAACTGTCAGGACGTGTTTACAACACCATTATGGTGCACATTTGTTGCGGTTGATAACTACATCTGATGACCAACATGTGTGTACATAAAAAATTGTTATTTCTTTTTCATAAATAAATAGATCCATTGTAGTTAAGGGAAACAAACACATGGGCTTCCATCTTATTGGCCATTATCCCAAGATATGGGAAAGGAGATACTCTTTTCCCTAAATAAATTTCAACCTAGCCTTGATCCTCATGGTTTAGTAAAAAGGCATAGTATCATTTTTTGAGTTTTTTTTTGTATTGGTATAGCCGACCAATATTGGGCCGCACTAAATAATAGTTGCCCAATATCAGATAGCACTAAATAATAGTTGCTCAATATCAGATAGTGCTAAATAATAGTTGACCAATATCAGATAGTGCTAAATAATAGTTGACCAATATCAGATAGTGCTAAATAATAGTTGACCAATATCAGATAGTGCTAAATAATAGTTGACCAATATCAGATAGTGCTAAATAATAGTTGACCAATATCAGATAGTGCTAAATAATAGTTGACCAATATCAGATAGTGCTAAATAATAGTTGACCAATATCAGATAGTGCTAAATAATAGTTGACCAATATCAGATAGTGCTAAATAATAGTTGACCAATATAAGATAGTGCTAAATAATAGTTGACCAATATAAGATAGTGCTAAATAATAGTTGACCAATATCAGATAGTGCTAAATAATAGTTGACCAATATCAGATAGTGCTAAATAATAGTTGACCAATATCAGATAGTGCTAAATAATAGTTGACCAATATCAGATAGTGCTAAATAATAGTTGACCAATATCAGATAGTGCTAAATAATAGTTGACCAATATCGGACCGCACTAAATGATAGCCGCCCAATATCAGACCGCGCTAAATGATAGCCGCCCAATATCAGACCGCGCTAAATGATAGCCGCCCAATATCAGACCGCGCTAAATGATAGCCGCCCAATATCAGACCGCGCTAAATGATAGCCGCCCAATATCAGACCGCGCTAAATGATAGCCGCCCAATATCAGACCGCGCTAAATGATAGCCGCCCAATATCAGACCGCGCTAAATGATAGCCGCCCAATATCAGACCGCGCTAAATGATAGCCGCCCAATATCAGACCGCGCTAAATGATAGCCGCCCAATATCAGACCGCGCTAAATGATAGCCGCCCAATATCAGACCGCGCTAAATGATAGCCGCCCAATATCAGACCGCGCTAAATGATAGCCGCCCAATATCAGACCGCGCTAAATGATAGCCGCCCAATATCAGACCGCGCTAAATGATAGCCGCTCAATATCAGACCGCGCTAAATGATAGCCACCCATTATCAGACCGCGCTGAATGATAGCCGCCCAATATCAGACCGCGCTGAATGATAGCCGCCCAATATCAGACGTGCTGAATGATAGCCGCCCAATATCAGACGTGCTGAATGATAGCCGCCCAATATCAGACCGCGCTGAATGATAGTCGCCCAATATCAGACCGCGCTAAATGATAGCCGCCCAATATCAGACCAACAAAATGATGTTTCCTTACGAAGAGAAAATGTTATATATATAATAATATAAATATACAAGAAATAAATGTTACCATACTCAATAAAAGTTACTTTTATGGTAGAAAAGTTCATTCGTTTGTATTTTTAAGTAGTTTGTAAAAAAAAAAAATTTTTTTTTTTTAATTCACGAACCAGTTTAAAAAAAAAAATCAAAATGGAGAGCCCTGTTTTCAATTTGAAGGAGGGGCACCTGAGCATTCTGTGTTAACACTTTAAGAGAGTTCCGTCAACGTAAGGAATATTTATAAACATATTTTAATGTTTTCCGTCATTTGAGGAATATTCGATTATCGCATGTGTAGTTTATATAAAAATTCATTTAAGTAGTTATCGCCTCAAATTTCGTTTTAATTTCGGTTTGCTGAAATTATTTCAAGTATTTCAAAACAAAAAAAAAACATGAACTAAACTTTTATTGACTATGGTAACATTTATTTCTTGTATATTTATTTTTTCGGCTAGTCGTTTGTTGGCTTTTCTGCTGAACACTTACTAAATAATATTGACAAAATATTGAAAAACAAAGAAACAAAAACAGTTTTGAAAAATAATGAAGCTTTAATTACTTTAGTAAAATAATCAAAAACAGCAAAATGGGTATTAAAATAGTAAACACGTAATTGCTTTAGTTTTTTTAAACCAAAGAATTGATATAAATATGAATAAGAAAATGGCGCCCTTTTCAAGTAGAACAGCTTTGTTTCAGTTTTACAGTATTGAACAGTGTAATATTGCACCGTCGGATTCAGGGTTGTACTATTGTAATGTAAAGAACACGCAGAAAGGGTTGTAATAAACTGAATTCCTTCTAGTACACGGACAAAAAAAAGCTTAAACAGATATATAAATAGAAATAAAAAGGTTATGTAAATGTTTTTAAAAAGACACGTAATCACATGAGCAGGATTTTTTCCTTCTTTTGACACGATAACAAGTAATGCTCTTATTTTTTATTATTTATCTATTTTCGAAAGATTGTCACGTGCAAGTAGAGAAGGAAAAAAACAGTTATGCAAAATTTGTGTTCAGAATTGTCTAAAGTTCCAACTTTTTTTTTAGCTTTCATTTTAATAAGAATGTGAATTTATGAGGTGAATTTATTTGACACAATATGATTCAACTAAAAAAAATAAATAAAAGCTAATGTGAATTAAGATTAAAGTTAAGGTTTTATTGTGGACCCTCACCCCTTTTAAAAAAACCTTGTTAAGCTTTGTGACATATTTTCATTCTATGGAGGTCAGGTGCAAACGAATGCCCAATAATTTTATTATACTATATTTCTTCAAACTGAAACATTATTATCAAAGTATACTTACGCAAATAGATATGAAAAGTCTTTGCTAAAGTTTGTGCCATATTTCCATGCGAACGCAGACCCCACAATTTTATTATACCATCCCTATTTAAGTTGAATCATACTTATCAAAGTATTCTTATATACATCTATATCAAAAACACTTGTAAACGATTTTTCTTTTTCATTTTTTTTTTCCATACTTTAGAGGCCAGGCGCGAATGCAGACCCCACAATTTTTATGAGCCACCGTTCTGCCAGATCAAACATACCAATTCCTGATCCTCGATACATCTTCTATCATTATATGTAATCAGTTTTTTAAAATAGTCAACCATATAGGAACCGATTCGTGACCAGATACACGCACACACACGTTCAGCTTTATATTATAGATTACCTTTATATATATATATATATATATATATATATATATATGCAAGTTAGAAAAGCATTTCATCCAAGGCATGAAAATTGTTAAAAAAAATGTTTTTACTATAGGCTTTAAAAATAAAGGTACAAGATTCAATTTGAAATTTATTTATCTTCAAAGTGCACTTTTATAAATTTAACAAAGTAAGGTATAAAAATTTAATTTAAATTGAATCAAAAAATTACCTTGGATTTATTTTATGTTATGTACATTTTGTTGCACTTTTTAAAAAAAATAATTGAAAATTTTGTATCCATATCATTAATTGCTAGATGAAAGAATATTTTTAAATTGCAACAAAAATGGACATGACATAAAATAAATCCAAGGTAATTTTTTGATTCAATTTAAATTAAATTTTTATATCTTACTTTGTAAAATTTATAGAAGTGCACTTTGAAGATAAATAAATTTCAAATTGAATCTTGTACCTTTATTTTTAAAGCCTATAGTAAAAACATTTTGTTTAATTCTCATGCCTTGGATGAAATGTTTTTCTAACTTGTATCTTATCTTTTTAAGATTATATTTTAAAACTCTCCTCTCTATTTCAGTTTGTATTTCCCCTCACACCACAACTCATTTTTGCAACCCCCTCTTTGTATTATTACAGGTCTGAATATTCTGTTTCAGTTTGTATTTCTCCTCAAACCACAACTCATTTTTTGCAACTCCCTCTTTGTAAATTTTGAATAATGAGAAAGTCTGAATTTTTTTTAACAAAAGCTTTAAAATAACTTTTTTAGATTAAATTTTTTAAACTTCTTTCAGAATAGGAAATCTTAAAAATTTAATAAGGAACATATTTCATAAAGGTTTCATTAAAAAAAAAAAAAAAAAAAAAAATGTTTTGGTAGGTAAGTATGAGGATCGAACCCGAACCTTTGAGGCAAAATTGTAAATTAAAGTGTGGAAAAAAAAACGTGCAACGTTAACCATTGCCCACGAGATGCTAACGGAAACACGTTTGAATTTATTTAATTACTTAAATTAGCAGGTGCACGTTTTAATGACTTAATGAGGTCAACTTTTGACTGCGGGGTAGCATTTCATTTAATGCGGGAATGCTTCTTCCCCACCCCCCAGGATGTTGGGGGTAGGGGGAAAAATTATAGGGAAAGGCCTAACCTACATGCGTCGAGCGAAAACTGTTGAATATTTATCTTCCCGAAATCGAGCAAATTAAATAGACAGGCAAGCTCCGTTGTTAACTGTGAGATATTACGATTTACATGTGATATAAAAAGTTTTAAAAAGCTGTGAACCGACTGACCGCTTCTCTGAAAAAAGCCTTTCTTGGACATACACAAAAAGCGAACATACATTTTCACTTTTATATATATAGTTTATCTGTATTACACATAGTCTCTCCTTTTCTCGATTTGAAGTTCCTTTTCTTTCCTGCAAATGAATATTTCCTACGCACCTATTTTTTTCTGTTGCTCTGTTCAATTTATTCTAGTAGGGTTTAGATTGAATCAATGCAAAGCCTTTTCTGAAAATCCAGTTTATCCGCAATGAAAAAAATAAATTGGAGTTTTTCATCAGCATTGTGCCGAAATGTTTACACAATTTTGGGCTTTGTTGACATTTTGTTCAAAGTAAACAGTTCAATAATAACTTCTCTTATATTTAGCTTTATGTTTCAGTAAGTATGGCAAAGATATTTTTTTTTTCGGTTCATTTTATTTAAGACATGTTTGCCTAGCAAGATTCCTTGAAATTAACACTGCTAGTTTAAATTATTTTATTTACTCTTTCTTTACGCAAATAATATTGAATGTAGAAAATTTTTTATCTTGAATTTATGATTATAAGGAAGGAATAAATATTAGTTTACACTAATTCAATATTGACTTTACTCAATATTGATTTGTACCGAACAATATTTACTCAATACTGATCTACTCTAAATTATATTCACTCAATATTGGTTTACCTTAAATAATATTTATTCTAATCTTGGTTTACACTAAATATTTACCCAATATTGATTCACATTTTCCCAATACTGATTCACACTAAATAATATTTACCCAATATTGATTCACATTTTCCCAATATTAGTTTGCACTAAATCATATTTATCCTAATATTGGTCCACACTAAATATTTACCTAATATTGGTTTGCACCAAATAATATTTACCTAATATCTGGTTTGGACCAAATAATATTTACCTAATATCGGGTTTGCACCAAATAATATTTACCTAATATCGGGTTTGCACCAAATAATATTTACCTAATATCGGGTTTGCACCAAATAATATTTACCTAATATCGGGTTTGCACCAAATAATATTTACCTAATATCGGGTTTGCACCAAATAATATTTACCTAATATCAGGTTTGCACCAAATAATATTTACCTAATATCGGGTTTGCACCAAATAATATTTACCTAATATTGGTCCACACTAAATAACATTTTCCTAATATTGGTCCACACTAAATAATATTTTCCTAATATTGGTCCACACTAAATAATATTTTCCTAATATTGGTCCACACTAAATAATATTTTCCTAATATTGGTCCACACTAAATAATATTTTCCTAATATTGGTCCACACTAAATAATATTTTCCTAATATTGGTCCACATTAAATAATATTTTCCTAATATTAGTTCGCACTAAATAATATTTCCCTAATATTGGTTTGCACTAAATAATATTTCCTTAATATTGGTTTGCACTAAATATTTTCCTAATATTGGTCCACACTAAATAATATTTTCCTAATATTGGTTTGCACTAAATATTTACCTAATATTGGTCCACACTAAATAATATTTTCCTAATATTGGTTTGCACTAAATATTTACCTAATATTGGTCCACACTAAATAATATTTTCCTAATATTGGTTTGCACTAAATATTTACCTAATATTGGTCCACACTAAATAATATTTTCCTAATATTGGTTTGCACTAAATATTTACCTAATATTGGTCCACACTAAATAATATTTTCCTAATATTGGTTTGCACTAAATATTTACCTAATATTGGTCCACACTAAATAATATTTTCCTAATATTGGTTTGCACTAAATAATATTTCCCTAATATCGGGTTTGCACTAAATAATATTTACCTAATATCGGGTTTGCACTAAATAATATTTACCTAATATCGGGTTTGCACTAAATAATATTTACACAATTATTAGTCTGCATTAAATAATATTTTCTAAAAGACAAGGGATGCAAAGATTAGAGACTTACCGGCACTTGTTAGAGAAGATGCATTTTTTAAAGGTGATGATGGATAGATCCGGGATTTTGTTGGAGAGACAGATATATTACAAATTTGCGTATCCTAGAAAATTGAAAGAGAAAAATTAAAATTGAAGGAAAAAACTTAAAAAATGTTTTTAAATAAAAAACAAGTTAGGCATTTGCTATTTTATTAAGATTTGAAAATAATCTGTAGAAACAAAATGGAAATAAATCAAGTTATTTTGGCTTTGCTCCAAATCACAATTATTCAAAGAATCTCTGACAAAACCAGAAAGCTACTAGGCGCATTCCAAAAGTAATGCCCCCCTCCCCTAATTTATTCTGTCTAAATGGATCAAAATGGATTGCAAATTGCATTGTCATGATTACTAGACACATGCATTCATGAATTGAAAGTTTCATCTCTCTCTCTTGCAGATATTGATGGTGTCAGATTCTAAGCAAGCAACCTCTGTCATGGACGTGTGTCAGAAGCAAAGATGCGACATTGAATTCCTCGCATTAAGAATGGTGGTGACTATGTAGAAAAATAAATTCTGGAACACAAAAGGTCACTCATTTTAATAGTACTACTCCTGTTTTCATAGCTCTTCAACCTTTTGAGTTAAAAAAAAAAGAAAAAGAATAGGATGCTTTATTTTTTAAAAAACACTCATACTATTAAAAAAGCAGAGTCATGTTTTCAGTGTGTGTGTGTGCTGCACATCTGGCTAAAACGTCAGAAACTACTGATGATTTTAGAAACCTTATACCATTGGATTTAAAGTGGTCCTGACGTGGTTATGGTAAAAAAATATACTAATATTCATGAATTTTAAGATCACCAGGAACCACATTACTGAAGTGGTTGGGGAGATGAGCCGAAATTGTGAACACAAAAAAATTTTCTTTCCGTTGATATTGAATATGAAAAAATAACTTTTCATTTAGGTCAAATTTTTCGGTTGGGGAAATATGATTTTCTTTCTTATATTGAGACAGTAGCGAGAGAGAGAGAGAGAGAGAGAGAGAGAGAGAGAGAGAGAGAGAGAGGAAGATTAAATGAGGACATTTATATTCTTTGAAACTTGAAGTGTTGTCTGCTGTTGGAAATTTATCAGAATTAGTTTTTTGGTTTCGTTTTGCAAGTTTGCACCTGATGAAAAATAGTTGGCATATTGTGTTGACAATGATTAGAATGAGATGGGGAGAGAGGAAGAGAGAAAGTGAAAGAAAAAAGATACAGAAAGAGTAAAAGTGAGATGAAATGAGAGAGAGATGAAATAAGAGAGAGAAAGAGATATAGAAAGAAAACAAAAAAGGAGATAGAAAGAAAGGAAACAAGAGAGGAAACCAGATAGTGAGAGAGACAGAGGGAAAGAAAGAGAAAACCAGAAAGAGAGAGAGAGAGAGAGAAAAACCGAGGGAAAGGGAGAGAGAGAGAGAGAGAGAGAGAGAGAAACCGAGGGAAAGGGAGAGAGAGAGAGAGAGAGAGAAACCGAGGGAAAGGGAGAGAGAGAGAGAGAGAAACCGAGGGAAAGGGAGAGAGAGAGAGAGAGAAACCGAGGGAAAGGGAGAGAGAGAGAGAAACCGAGGGAAAGGGAGAGAGAGAGAGAGAGAGAAAGAGAGAGAGAGAAACCGAGGGAAAGGGAGAGAGAGAGAGAGAAACCGAGGGAAAGGGAGAGAGAGAGAGAGAAACCGAGGGAAAGGGAGAGAGAGAGAGAGAAACCGAGGGAAAGGGAGAGAGAGAGAGAGAAACCGAGGGAAAGGGAGAGAGAGAGAGAGAGAGAGAAACCGAGGGAAAGGGAGAGAGAGAGAGAGAGAAACCGAGGGAAAGGGAGAGAGAGAGAGAGAGAGAAACCGAGGGAAAGGGAGAGAGAGAGAGAGAGAGAGAGAAACCGAGGGAAAGGGAGAGAGAGAGAGAGAGAGAGAAACCGAGGGAAAGGGAGAGAGAGAGAGAGAGAGAGAAACCGAGGGAAAGGGAGAGAGAGAGAGAGAGAGAAACCGAGGGAAAGGGAGAGAGAGAGAGAGAGAGAAACCGAGGGAAAGGGAGAGAGAGAGAGAGAGAGAAACCGAGGGAAAGGGAGAGAGAGAGAGAGAGAGAGAAACCGAGGGAAAGGGAGAGAGAGAGAGAGAGAGAGAAACCGAGGGAAAGGGAGAGAGAGAGAGAGAGAGAGAAACCGAGGGAAAGGGAGAGAGAGAGAGAGAGAGAAACCGAGGGAAAGGGAGAGAGAGAGAGAGAGAGAAACCGAGGGAAAGGGAGAGAGAGAGAGAGAGAAACCGAGGGAAAGGGAGAGAGAGAGAGAGAGAAACCGAGGGAAAGGGAGAGAGAGAGAGAGAGAAACCGAGGGAAAGGGAGAGAGAGAGAGAGAGAAACCGAGGGAAAGGGAGAGAGAGAGAGAGAGAAACCGAGGGAAAGGGAGAGAGAGAGAGAGAAACCGAGGGAAAGGGACACAGAGAGAGAAACCGAGGGAAAGGGACACAGAGAGAGAAACCGAGGGAAAGGGACACAGAGAGAGAAACCGAGGGAAAGGGACACAGAGAGAGAAACCGAGGGAAAGGGACACAGAGAGAGAAACCGAGGGAAAGGGACACAGAGAGAGAAACCGAGGGAAAGGGACACAGAGAGAGAAACCGAGGGAAAGGGACACAGAGAGAGAAACCGAGGGAAAGGGACACAGAGAGAGAAACCGAGGGAAAGGGACACAGAGAGAGAGAAACCGAGGGAAAGGGACACAGAGAGAGAGAAACCGAGGGAAAGGGACACAGAGAGAGAGAAACCGAGGGAAAGGGACACAGAGAGAGAGAAACCGAGGGAAAGGGACAGAGAGAGAGAAACCGAGGGAAAGGGAGAGAGAGAGAAACCGAGGGAAAGGGAGAGAGAGAGAAACTGAGGGAAAGGGAGAGAGAGAGAAACTGAGGGAAAGGGAGAGAGAGAGAAACTGAGGGAAAGGGAGAGAGAGAGAAACTGAGGGAAAGGGAGAGAGAGAGAAACTGAGGGAAAGGGAGAGAGAGAGAAACTGAGGGAAAGGGAGAGAGAGAGAGAAACTGAGGGAAAGGGAGAGAGAGAGAGAAACTGAGGGAAAGGGAGAGAGAGAGAGAAACTGAGGGAAAGGGAGAGAGAGAAACTGAGGGAAAGGGAGAGAGAGAAACTGAGGGAAAGGGAGAGAGAGAAACTGAGGGAAAGGGAGAGAGAGAAACTGAGGGAAAGGGAGAGAGAGAGAGAGAAACTGAGGGAAAGGGAGAGAGAGAGAGAGAAACTGAGGGAAAGGGAGAGAGAGAGAGAAACTGAGGGAAAGGGAGAGAGAGAGAGAAACTGAGGGAAAGGGAGAGAGAGAGAGAAACTGAGGGAAAGGGAGAGAGAGAGAGAAACTGAGGGAAAGGGAGAGAGAGAGAGAAACTGAGGGAAAGGGAGAGAGAGAGAGAGAAACTGAGGGAAAGGGAGAGAGAGAGAGAGAAACTGAGGGAAAGGGAGAGAGAGAGAGAGAAACTGAGGGAAAGGGAGAGAGAGAGAGAGAAACTGAGGGAAAGGGAGAGAGAGAGAGAGAGAAACTGAGGGAAAGGGAGAGAGAGAGAGAGAGAAACTGAGGGAAAGGGAGAGAGAGAGAGAGAGAAACTGAGGGAAAGGGAGAGAGAGAGAGAGAAACTGAGGGAAAGGGAGAGAGAGAGAGAGAAACTGAGGGAAAGGGAGAGAGAGAGAGAGAAACTGAGGGAAAGGGAGAGAGAGAGAGAGAGAAACTGAGGGAAAGGGAGAGAGAGAGAGAAACTGAGGGAAAGGGAGAGAGAGAGAGAAACTGAGGGAAAGGGAGAGAGAGAGAGAAACTGAGGGAAAGGGAGAGAGAGAGAGAAACTGAGGGAAAGGGAGAGAGAGAGAAACTGAGGGAAAGGGAGAGAGAGAGAGAAACTGAGGGAAAGGGAGAGAGAGAGAGAAACTGAGGGAAAGGGAGAGAGAGAGAGAAACTGAGGGAAAGGGAGAGAGAGAGAAACTGAGGGAAAGGGAGAGAGAGAGAAACTGAGGGAAAGGGAGAGAGAGAGAGAGAAACTGAGGGAAAGGGAGAGAGAGAAACTGAGGGAAAGGGACAGAGAGAGAGAAACTGAGGGAAAGGGAGAGAGAGAGAGAGAAACTGAGGGAAAGGGAGAGAGAGAAAAAACGAGAGAGATAGAAAGATAAAAAGAAATACAAAAAGAGTTTAAAGCAGCTGACAACAATTTTTTAATGTTGTTTTAGTGTGTTGTGATTTATTTCTTGTGAATAAATATTTAAATAATTTTCTTTTAATGAAAGCAAACAAGAAAAATCATTAAAAAGATGTTTGAGATAAACAAAGACAAACTACTATTACTACTACTACTACTACTACTACTACTACTCCAAATTTCAATGCAGCAGCAGTTGTAGAAAGTTTGCTCTGTTCATTCCTGTATTTAATTATAAAAATGTAATTTGTTTAACTAAATCAGAAAGTTGTTGAGAAAATTACAATTAGTGATTTTCTTTAAAATTCTCCACGAAATTATTTATACGTATTAAAAAAAAAAAACAAAAAGAAAAAAACCCAAAAAACTAGAAACCATTAATGCTGATAATTTTTTAATTAAAGAGTTTGTTTTTGTAATCAACATTTTAGTTAGCTCTAACTCAGAATTTTTTAGATGGGGATGTATTACTGAAATTACTATATATAATAATGGACTCTCCCATTGATTTCGACGTATGAGGTTCTGCCACAACTAATGTAGTGACATATTAATGCTTATGTAAAACAAGTATATTTTGCCCTACTTTGGTCTTGAGCACTCTTGCATTAACCTTGTTAAAACTTCATAAAATATTAACCTGGAATTATTTTCACACAACGAAGATGTGAGACACTCAGCCATTACACGATGTGCTCAGTTATTACAGAACATGTGGACGTTCAGCTGCTGAACGACATGGGAAACACCAAGTCGTTAAACATCCAGTTTTGATTATATTGAACTGTTTATTTAATTTAAACCTAATTAAGATAATGGGAGCTCATATCAGTAAGGATTGGTTGGTTGTTTCTGTTTTACGGCATATCAACTCTTTTCGGGTTATTTAATGCCGAATCCAAAGATTTTGAAGAAAATTTTTTTAATATAATATATTTGTTGTTTTCAAATCAGTTTCTATTTAACCCATAGTTGGGACCCTAACAGGTACTACCACTCCGGGTCAGAGTGGACCTGGAAGCAATGGTAATTAAAGGGTGGCTCCACACTCCCCAAAGCCCGCAAGCTGGGGGCCTCACCACTGGATATAGTTTAAGGTCATACCCAGGGCCTATCAGTAAGGAGGACAGATATGTGGAAAAGTCGAGAGGATGACCCCAAAACGGTGCATATTCTCTCTTGATGACTCAACATTACAAGGAGGCTGAAATGAAACACCTCACAAGTGAAAACAGCTGATAAACACAATTATATACCAGTTTACAAGGTAAGCTGGATTTTTTTTTTTTCAAACCATAATATCTTTTCCTAGTGAGTTTCTACATATATCATTTTATTGAAATTATGTTTTCATCTTGGATGTTATTCTCACATTTCAGCTAATGTAACCTCCAATCATTTTCTGGTAAATACATCTTATTGCACTTGGGAATCTGTATGAAATTTCAAATGGAACCCTTGATTTAATCCACAGGGTTAGCTTGTTCTTGTTCCATCAGCCATGACAGGATAGAAGTCTAAAGTAATTCTTGATTGTATTCTTAGTATCACCTGCACTGAGAATTGACGCTTTAATCTCAAGAAGATTGCAACTTAAGTGATTATCACATAGCACTTATATCCACTGTACCACTGGTCAATAAGAATTACTTTCCTGCTCCCCTGACCGTGCCAAGATGTAGAAATTTAAATATAATATGAACAAACATCTCGCTGCCCAACTCTTCACTCAAGTTGCATTCCCTCATAAATCTGGCCACTATCACAGTAACCCCTTACGCTTCAGTGGCAATATGCCTTGTTTGGAAGCTAAAGAAAGTGAAAAATAAAATGTAAAATTTTATTAAATAAAAAAAAAAAAAAAAAAAAGAAAAAAGGTGATGTATATTCGGTTCTTCAGTAGAAATTCTCCAATATAAAAAAAACTGTATACTGTATGTATCCGTAATGAAACGAAAATATATTACAAAAATCATATAAATTAGCCAAGTAGTTTTATTTTCATTATTTTTTAAGCAATTAATTGGAATTCATAGGCATTACAACAGAAATCTAACAAATTCGAATTATTGAGTTATTGCTCTTTATTTTTTTTTTGTTTTCAAAATGGCAAGCAAGATAATCTCTTCTCAAATAATAAAATTTAATTTCCTTTTTTAAAAATAACTTCATCAATTTATATGATTTTTGGAACATGATATTTTCATTTCATCATGGTTACGTACATCATGTAGATTATTTCTTTATTTCTGTTTTTTAATATAGGATGAATTTGGGACAAGAACTGTATATTTATTGCAGAAGATTAAACAGTCAAGTGAAATATTGAAAAGCCAACATATGCGGTGAATTGCACTCTGACCTACAAAAATGTTTAAGCATTCTTCGGCAATTAGCAATAAGCTAATCCCTTCTCAGAGAAAAGATAAAGTCAGTGTTGGTCAACCTCCTAGGAGTGAACAACAGCAACTGTGAAACTAATTGTCAAGGATGTATCTCCAACTAATACAAATGACAATTAAGAGTGCATGTATATTTGAGTGTTGGGGAGAGTAATCAGAATGAGAAATATCAAAATGTTTTGGATTCTTGTCAAAAATACACCCTATAATAAAAAACAAAAATAAAGAAAAATCTGTATGATGTATGTGATGAAACAAAAATATCATATCCCAAAAATCATAACTTGATCATGTAGTTCTATTTTTGAATAAGAAAATCAAATTACATAAAGAGTGTCTGTCTCGTCCACCATTTTGAAAACAATTTACAAAATATCTAAAGGAGATAACTCAATAATTCAAACTTGTGAGATTTATATAGAGTACCTACAAATTCCCATTAATCTCTTTCTTTATAAAAAAATAAAACTACTTGATCAATTTAAATAATTTTTTGACTATGACATTTTTTATTACGTTATGGATATGTGCATCTCACAGATTTTTCATTATTTTCGTTTTTTAATATGGGGGAATTATGGACAAGAACCTTTTTTTTTGATTATTGGAATCGAAATCAAAGAAATCTGGGCCTAATTTCCAAAATGATTCTTTTAATTCTTTCTTTTTGTTGTTGTTTAAAATGTAAATTCCCCCTGCTACTAACGCTAAATATTTATTGTTTTTACACTACCAGTAAAACTAAAATATGTAGATCATAATGAATTCAGGTGAAAATGGCACTGGAAGAAATAATGGCACGGTAAAATAACACAAGTGGATAGCTAGAAAAAATTGGCACAAGTGAAAAATATAGATGAGAATCTCAAAATTGCTGTTTTCAATCAATTACGATGTACAGATTTGAGAAAAAATAGAAAGACTTGATTGTGTAAATATATTTTCTTAATATTTACAGCTCGCCATTTACAGGTATGCTCATATTTTTGTGCAAATATTTGCACACATAGCATGGGAAAGTAATATAAAAGAATTAAAAAAAAAAAAACAACAACTTTTTAACCAAATTTAAAAAGAATTGGAATCAGGAATTGTATCGGAATCAGGAATTTAGAAGAGAATCTGCAATTGTATTGGAACCGAGGAAATATTAGAATCATTGCATCACTAGTATATTTACATGTTTCAAACTTCTTCAGATGCTCTTTGCCATCTTGGCTAATATTCAGAGGAGTTAAAGCTGATTGTTTTATTTAAACCAGAGAGTATCGAGATCAGGAGTTTATGGAAATAAAAGCATAAAATGTAAAAATAATACTTCTCATCCGAGAAACATTGTCAAAAAAAAAAAAAAAAAAAAAAAAATTGGTAAGCTTGCAGAATAGTTAACAGCCAAAAAGTCGAAAAAAATTACAACTAATAACTTTCCAATTACAATTTTAATTTTCTACCGGCCTGTATACTTTAAAAGTGTAGAAACTGATTATAAGACCTATTTCTGAATTTATTATTATTAAATTCACTTGAACAAAATATTAAAAAAATGGTTGATTTTTTGGGAGGTAGTTTTGAATAAATTGAAGCTGAAAAGATGGTTAAAATAAATAAATAAATAACTTGCTCTACAACTAACCCTAGATCCGGGGTTGGGGTGAGAGTGAGATGTTGGGGGAATTTCTATTTGAACTTTGGAGTTTTTAGTTTTTTACCATTATTTTAAGGAATGAAGCATCACTAACAATGGCTTCAAACAAAATCTAATTTTGAAATAAAAAAATTTTTAAACCAAAAAAAAACTAACAACAACAAAAAAAAAAAAAAACATTAAAACAGTTTCAGAATGTTTAAAATAGTGTTGAAACAATTAACTGGAATCAGGAATCGGAAAAAAAAAAAAACAAAAAAAAAACAGATTTTTTTTGAGGTATCAGAATTAGTGCTTATTTTCCGATGCCAAAACGCAATTCTGTTAATTGTCTTTTTCTTTTTAATTGATTTTTTTTTTTTTAACCTAATTTTTTAAACTTAATTTTCCATGGATGATAAAATGATAAATATTGATTTTAAACTATCAGTAAAATTTTTTAATTCAATTTTCACCCCAAACAAGGCACAGTGCCACTTTGATGTAGAGGGCTACTATCAGGGACATAAGTTGCAGAGATATTATGAAGGGAGATAAGCAGTAAAATGTCTGTTCACATTACACTTGAACTTCTGCATGTCAGTACAGTTGAGAAAGTAAAATCCAGAAGGGAGTTCCAAAGTCTAGCAGTTCTGGGGAAGAAACTATTGGAGTAGAAGGCTTTCTTACACCTAGGGATTTCTGTGTAGGGGTGGGATTTAGCTGCTTGTCAGATTTGTCAAGGGTATTTACGTCAAGGAGGTACAAGAACTTGTAGTTCGTCAGAGCATTAATCATCAAAATACTTGTAGAACAGGCAGAGGGATGCAACATTTCGTCGATGGGACAGAGGCTGAAGCTTAGATGACAGTTCAGGACCTATCAGGTTGGCGACTCTCTTTTGAACCCTGTCCAGGAGCATGGGCGAATAGTGGCCTTGTAGAGGTATAAAAATTTATAGATCACCCTCCCCACAAGTGTCAAGTGTATATTTATGTTTGGGAAAATTATGTGCACATATTAAATAAGTTTTTACAGTAATCTGACTCCCCAGCCCCCCAAAGTAAAAATAAAAACACCTCCATATTTAGAAATTTAAAAAGAATCAGAATCGGGAAAATATTTGAATCATCCTATAAAATAAACAAGCTGGTAGTTAAATTTGGTAAAAGTCATTTGCTGTATAATTTGATTTGTTTCTTTTGATTTCTCGACTGTTAACTATACTGTAACTTTACCGAATGTTTTTAACAGAAAGAAAATTTGAAAGCACCTTCAAAGAATGGACATCATCCGGATAATTCGCCTGTGGAGCAGCAACAGCATCATCTAAAAGTTCTTGTTTCTCTAATCTGTTTGTAATGAAGGCTATATTGTATTGGCTGGACTGGCTTGAATCGCCAACATTCTCGACACTCTTAGTACTTTTGCCATCATTGAGATTTCCTTGACTGCTAGCCTCTCGATCAATCGAATGACAATGATTTGACGCCAATGAAGCGGCATTCGTTACAAAGTGATACGGCTGTTGCAACGGAAACGTCTGTGGCGACATTGAGAAACAAAGGTTCGGTGGTTTCTGGGTCTGATGGGAGGATGAGCAAAATGGAGATGCTGGACTCCTCAGAGTAGGGTGTTTACTCCGGGGTGGAAAAGAAAGACTGGGATCACTTGGCCGCCCTGTGGGTAAGGGTTTTGCTGCTAATGGTAATGCATTTGGATTTTGGACTAATTTGGAGACAGCAGAAACAGCGACGTTTGCAGTGGAATTTGGAGAAGAATTGGTGACGTTAGAAGTTCTCGAGTTTGTAGTCATCGTCAAACGCTGGCAAACCGTTGACCGTTCTGGCATTGAAGACAGCTGTTGCTCCAGCAGTTCTTCTGTCGAAAAAAGAGAGATTGTTTTGGGGTTTCCAGGCTGTGCCAGGCATCGTGACTGCGAAAGAGAATCGGACAATGCTGTGGGAACAGAAGGAGCCGCATCGTTTCTGTTAGATCCCTGCGAACACTCAAGATCACTGGATAGCGGCTCATCCTGTTGCGGGTATGATCGTCCACCTAAGTAGTTTGGTCGCAACTGTTGCCGGCCACCAATGTCTAGCATTCTAGGCTGCAAGTGCTCACCACATTGGCGCCGGCTGACCGGTACAATTGCCGTGGCCGTAGTTGGTACAGCAACAGCGTTTACGGTAGCAGACGTAGTTGATGCAAAAACAACGCTGTCTCCTAGCAGAACTCCCAACAGCAGCAATGGTTAGATAACCTATTGCAATGGCAGACGTGAGGAGTGTGTCTACGCAGAGTGTCGTCATTCAAAAGTCAGCAGGTGTTGAATACTGAAGAATATAAGTTTTCTTGGATTGCAAGATTAGGCATTAGCTGAAATGAAAAAAAAAAAAAAAAATAGATGATAAAAGTTAAGTAAAAAAAGAACAAATAGAAACATGTTTTACGTTTCAGAAGTTTTTAGATACAACTCATAATTCGTATTGGATTATATGGACTACTGTGCTCATCATGAGTGTTATTCACACAATGTTTCAGTCGATATTTCCTCAGGTGTACATTGTCGAATTCTGAAATCTGTCAAACTTTATTTAACCCAGGAAGGTAGCATGCTCTCATTCTGTCAGCGATGACTGGGCAAAATTCATAAACATAAAAAAACAAATGCAAAATCCAACACAAATGTATCTCATGTTATTTTGTGATAAATGAAAATTAATCAGAATTGAAGCAATAGTTATTAGATCAGATCAGTCTAAACACTGAGAAAAATTCCATTACCTTCCAAAAAAATATGACATGTAGGCACGACTAAATTTAATCGTGTTTACGATTTATGTACAACCAATTTTATTACTGATTAAAATGTATTACCAACTCCTGTTGATTAAAACAACTTGATCAACAGGACTTGATCATATTGCTGGTATTTTTCTCCAAACTTAAGAGGACAGTTTCTTTTTTTACTATACAAAATTTACTCTTGATTTCCTTTAATTTTAATAGCTGAATATCACACACACATACACACACACACACGCTTTAAACTGTTAGTCGCCTGAGGCGCCCTACTGGGAAATGCAGACAGGACATCCGCCCAGACAATTTTTTGTAGACCAGAGTGTTTTTTTTTCTTCGTACTTTTGACTCATATTTTTAAAAATATTTTTTATGTCTGGAAAGAAAATAAAAGAACTTGTTTATTTTTTTCAAATTTAAAAAAACAAAACAAAAAGAAAAACAAATAAAAAAAAAAAAAAAACATGTCAGTGCACCTAAGTTAAAATCGATTGCTTCTTTTGACATAAAAATCCAAAACAAAAAAAATAAAACTAATTCTAATTTTATTTGATATTTATCATTGTATTTAAAGAATTAATTTTTTCAGACTTAAAAAAAACAAAAAAAAACATTATTTTTGAGATTTTTGCTAAACATCAATTAAAAAAAAAAAAAAAATTTACTTGCCTTCTCACGAGGGCAGTTAAACACACCGTCGGTTTTAAATGTGGGGAAAACCCAGTTCTCCCAAAAGTGTCACACTAGAGTGAAAAAGATAAATAAAAAATAATTGCCTGTGTTTATGAAAAGGATTTCTATATAAAAATACTTTTTTTTTTATTTACTTTGTTCACATTTTATAAAGATTTTCTACTTTTACATCATATAGATTTGTTATGGTATTCAAATTCAAATCACTCATCTAGTTACAACAACTATAAACAATTTCCCTCACCCTCTATTTGTGCCTAAAACTAAATGAAAATTCCATGAACAGAGTTTTTTTTCTTAGAACTGTCCGTCTGTGGAACAAGATACTATGGGGCTGCTTCCAGGCTGATCATAGCATATTCGTTTTCAAGTCCAATGTAAATAAGTTCTTGCTGATCTGTTCTCTTAAATAACTAATCCCTACTCATATTCCACCATTACTGATCATGGAGTTGTCGCACTTATTACCTTTTATCCTTGAGTGGCCTCCTATCCTTGATAAGTGGTGACACTTAAGTTAAAAGAAAAAAGAAAAAATATTTTTTAAAAATTGAGTTTATTTTTTGTTAACATCTTTTTAGGTATGGACCTACAATATTTTCCGCTAACAGACCTAGGAGATCATCTGAGTCAAAGTTGCTTGAATAGTGATTCATTATCATCAGCAGAATTTAGTCATAAAATTGCAAGCTCTAAAGTAATAAGCAACTGTTAGGTTGATTTGCATATATACAAGAAATTTTTACAAGTATTATAAGATATCTTATTAATTATAGCAATTTAATTATCAGCTTAACTACTAACTATAGTTAAGTTCAGTTGACTTATTAAGTTCACATAACTTTTTCCTGCAGTTTATAAATTTAAAATTATCTATTAATTAATTATATATATTTAATTACAATTATTAAATTATTCAAGTAATATCAGTTGAATACTCAACTAAGAATATTTTAATTGTCATGTCGTACCAGAAAGGATACTAAATTTTCTTTGTAAAAAGTTAGGGATAATTACGTTTTCTTTGTCCAAATGAAAAACTGGCTATTATTACATTTTCAGATAAAGTTAAATTACTGAAAGGGATGAATTATGTATTAGCTGTAAACACTTCAAAACAGTTCACCTTAGATAAATATAATAATAACTTAGAAAATTATCGATACCTTTCTATAAGGAAACTTTAGTATACTTTCTGGGATGGCATAATCAAAATATTCTCAATTAAGTGTACAATGAATATTACTTTGAATCCTTTAATAATTGTACTTCAAGTTAGCAGTGTTTTCACTGGATTGGAATGTGATTTGATTAAGGGCAGGTTTTTGCATTTTAATGGATATAGCTCCAAGAACTTAACTTCTTGATATTAGTTTTATGGTGTATTATTTGCATGTTGCTGACAAAAATTTCTCTAACTCCAGAAGAGGGGGCAGTTATGTTTTATTTGTAAATGTTGTAAACTTGCACTTGATTCTGTATTATGCATGGTAAGGCAATGTAACAAGGTAGTCATTGTGTAACCAATGTAACAATTAGTTTTAATTGTTGCTATAGGAGCTGCACTCTCCCAAGAGGCATTTTAACTTATAAATGACATTGGTTCGTTTTAGAGAAGACATTAGTTTATACAACTAGATTTTGGGTTCTAAATTTTTTATAGTATATGAGAAGTCTAATCCTATTGTTGTCAATGGGGGGAACATATCTATGGATAATATTTTTTATGGCTTTTTCTTGAAATTTAAAGCCTGGTTATATTTGGTTAAAGTAGAATAGGTTAATGGTATTAGGATTTTGCTGTTGTGAGGTATTACTATTTATGGTGGTATTTTTAAATTCTGGAGGATTGATTGTATTTGCTGATCGACAATATAGTTTGAAAATCCGTTATTCATAAGTACTTGCTTGATATTAAGTTCAAGGAGAAGTGTTTTTTTATCAGAGGAGATTAGGTTGGCACAGTTAAGAAAATTTTTGATGATGGCTATTTTGTAATGGTGAGGGCATTCGCTCTTATAATTTAGAAGGCAAGAATTTAGGTTGGTGGGTTTTTTGTAGTTAGAGGTGCTGAATATATATATATATAAAAACTTCAAGCCCTCTTTGCAATAATAATCACACAGCTCCCCTAACAATGTCTTCTTTGAAAGATGAAAAGCAACACAGCGGTCAAATTCAAACGACACATGGAACCTATATTAATTCTTTCCAATCCACACATTAAAAAGATCAGAAAAATTGAAAAATTAAAAAAAAAGATCTAATCAAACGGAAGCTCTGTTTAACAATGGTTGCTTAAATGAAAGGATGCTGCCTAAATACACACTAAATACACACTATATATATATATATATATATATATATATATATATATATATATATATATATACACACACACACACACACTAGAAGACTACATGGCATTGCCAGATCATAAAATACGCTTAAATATATTTTGATTAATGCAGATTTTGTATTTTATATAGTAACTAGCGGGAGGTACCCGGCAATGCCCGGGTGTCTTGAGGTAAATCAAAACTCCGGGAGGGGGGAGGGAGCGTTAAATAATAATAAAAAAAATGTTTTGGTAGGTAAGTATGAGAATCGAACCCGTACCCTTGAGTTGGAAATTAATGTGTGAAAAAAAAACAAAACAGGGCGACGTTACCCATTAGGCCACTGCGACATACATACAACATACACAGGTTTGAATTTATTTATTGAACTATAAAAACAGGCGTGCGCAATAAAAGTTAACTCTGCTGCTTCCATTTGACCTAATTAAGAAGGTCAAATAGAAGTCATGCAGCGTTTGGGTTTGTTTACCGAAATTTGACTTTTTTCCCCCAACAGATGTTGGGGAGGGGAAAGCAGCTCCCAATTGTCCAGATTGAATAGCAACTGTCTGATATACAAGATTGATCAAAGCTGATTGCTTCTGGACGTTTTTCCCGGCACAATGCCGAATACGTCCGTTTGAGTTTAGTTTCACTTTATTTATACTAAAAAGCCTAATCAACACGCGTAAAGCCAAAATAGCAATAATTTTGTAAAAATCGACGTAAATAAATCTATACGCTACGCGCTTTCCTAATTCCTAGATATTATTATATAGGACCTATATAAACAGTTTTAAGCGATAGTAACGAACCCGGGACCGTGTGCGAGAAAAGCCTTTGCCAGACATACACGAAATGGTCACACACATTTTGCCTTTTATATATATAGAAGATATATAGATGGTTTAAAAAGTTAAAAAAAAAAAAAAGAAAATGACTCATGCACCACCACCAAGAATCGAAACCAAAACGTTTAGCTTACCATTTACCTTTGATGTTAACGCCTGTACTATGAAGACATGCTTGCTGCAAGGCTAAAAATTAAAACATGAACCAATAGCTAATACTTTACGCATGCATATTCGTAATGTCGTCGTTCGGCCTTCACCTGGCAAATTCCATTTCTTTAATTTTCACACTTTTGCATCAATTTCCCCTGGTTAAAACCTAAATATAAAGTTTTGCATCAGTTCGAACACCCTATATATGAAGTTTCATGTCTGTAGACAAAAAAAATGACAGAGGTGTTTGGTAGGCAAAATTTTTATACAAATATACATGCACATACATAAATATATATAGAAAAAGGTTTGTGTTTATTATAATCTTTTTACACAAATATTATGCCAGTATAAACCATGTAGAATATCTGCGTGAATATAATTACACGTAATAATTAATTAAAGATGGTCATCACATAAGAAAACCCCTAAAAAACTAATAGGGAATTAATTGAACTGAATGTTTAAAAGAATATGCAAATTAGCTAGATCTTTTGTTAGTGAATGCAATTCCACAATCCATATATAACAAAGTTGTATTTTTTTTTTAATGAATAAAAAAAAGAAAAAAAAGAAAAGGGGGTTTTAATATGAATATCAGTACACAAAAAAAGTAAATTTATAGGAGTATATATATGAGAGAGAGAGAGAGAGAGCGAGAGAGAAAGAGATATTATTACATTAAAAAACCAAGACACGGAATCATAAAACATCCTACCCCTAAACAAAAAAAGACAAATAAAAACACAAGCAGAGTGAAAGAGAGAAACATAAAACAGGAGTGACCACAGCCCAATAAAACAGTAATAAAAATTAAACATTCCAATGAAAAGTAGATTCACTTACACGTTTCCATCTCTTGGAAACATTTCAAATGAACTACGAAAATGCTCTTTTTACATCTCCAACACATCTTGAATATATTCTAAGCATTTTAAATAATTTCTGAAGAGGACGCTTCACAGAACGTCTGAAACGCATTAAAAACGATTTCAATCATTTAAAAACATTATTACAATGATCTAAACATAATTTTCAACGAAAAACCAAGGCACAGAATAATAAAATAATGCTAAAAAATACACATTGTTGGTGACCACCCCCTTATATATCTATATATATATATATATATATATATATATAGAATGCATTTAATAAATATGAAGTAAATTATAGGAAAAGTATGCAACAGCAAAACTAAAGAAGAAAAGGCAGACTTGTGTGTTTAATAATAACCATTTAAAAGAAGACACCAATATCTGATTACTGTTAAGTGACTAACTAGATTGTTGAACAATATTAGCTGTCAGCAGCCAAACTGTCATATAATAGACAGTTTAAGTACTTGCTTCTCGTGTCGTCTGCACTTTTAACATCAGGATGGGTTACACCAAAAAATTAAAACTCTTAAACACAGAAGTGATGCACATCTCTTTTATCCAGAGATTTTTCTCAACCAGATTTTTTTTTCTCATTTAATTATCTTTATATTTAACTAGTGGAGGTACCCGGCATTGCCCAGGTGTGGAGAAATCATGTAGTAACAACCCCCCCCCCTCCCCCCCGGAGAGGGGATCTAAACAACAATAGGCAACCCGGGTGGAAAGAGGTGTTAAAAAGAAAAAAAAAAGTTGTTGTAAGCAGGCAGTCTTGAAATCGTAACGCGAAAGAGAAAAAAAGGTGACCCCCCCCCCCAAAAAAAAACTAACGTCTTAGCTGATGCGTCCATCATGAAATCGTTGGAATTAAGGATAGTCAATCCAACGGAGACGATGACTTGCGAAAATGTTGCTGCAAAAACCGACGCCTCCTTGTAAAAAACGGCCCAGTTGAGGGTGAAAAAATTAATGTTTTTGGCCCATTTTTCGATATTTGTCGTCCGAGAGACTGAGCTTTAAAATGATACTGATTTTGTCATGTTGCGACATAGACACACAGAAATACATCTTGCCTTTTATATAATAGACTAGTGGGAGTACCCGGCGTTGTCTGGGTGTTTGTATTTGGGGGGGGGGATTAACAACAACAAAAAAAAGTTTTGGTAGGTAGGTAGGATCGAACCAGGAGCCTTGAGGTGAAGGTGGGAAAGAAAGTGTGAAAAAAAAAACTTACATGTCTACCCACTCGGCCAGCAAAGGAGAGTAATAGAAAAACGTTTGAATTTATTTAAGTATTAAAAAATGAGGTCAAATATCACGCCATAGAAATCACGCAGTTAACGCTGCAAGGCAGTTTTTTGGGGGGGTTTGTTTACACAAATTGACAGGTGTGTGAATTTGAATTGAATGAGGTCAAAGAAATACCGCAATTAATTTTCACTGCAAGGTAGTTTTTTGGGATTTTGTTTACCCAAGATACTGGGGGAAAAATCCACTCCATTTACAAAGGGAATTTTCCCAATGAATAGCAATTGTCTGATATGAGGGTTCCCAACATTGATCAAAAGTTGATTGCTTTCTGGACGTTCCCACTACGGAAGCCAGGTAAATTGCTTTCGCTTCAGATTAGTTTTGCTTTTATACGAAAAAAGTGGAACACACGAGGGGAGCTGAAATAGGAAGACACGACGCGCATTCGCAAATCGTACATATGATCTAGGGCGCATATAAAGAGTTTTAAGACATAGTAACCCTTCCCGAGAAACCTGGTGAAAAAAGCCTTTCTTGGATATACAAAAATACACGCGTTGCATTTGCCTTTTATATATATACTAGCGGGGGGTACCCAGCGTTGCCCGGGTGTTTGTAGGTGTGTGTATGGGGGGGGGGGCAAATAATAATCCTGAAACGATGTTAAAAAAAATCAGAAAAACCAAAACCCAAATAAAAAAACAGCGAAAAAAAAAAAAAAAAAAAAAACGCTGTGTGTATAGGAGAGGGGTGGGGGAAGGTAATCTAAAGAATAAGCGAAGTAAAAAAAAAAAAAAAACGTTGCCCGAGTGTGTAAAGATGTAAAAGAAGAAAAAAAAAAAAATGTTTTGGTCGGGAGGTGGGATTGAACCCAGAAGCCTTGACGCGGAGGTGAAACAAATGCCAGCCACTTAACCGTCCAGGCCAGGAGTAAGAGGAATTTATTAGAGTGTCAAAATAAGGCTAATAAAGTGAGTGAAAGAGGTTTGATTGACAGATAGCTGCAAAATGAGGTCATCTCGGGGGCGTTACGAGATGACGTAGCAGTATTTTATTTAATGCGGGACAACTTTTTGGGGTTTGTTTACTTTGTTTCAATGCGGGTCAGTTTTCGCTTCCCAAAGATGATGGTTCCCTAAGATGATGGTGGGGGGAAAACCGGCTCTCCAAATGAAAGGGGATTAGCAATTGTTTGATATAAAGAGTTTAGCCCCAAATTGATCAAAGCTGATTGCTTGTGGACGTTCCCGACACGATGCCGAGAACACCGTGTTAGCTTTGAATTAGTTTCGCTTTTTATACGAAAAAGCTGAATCAACTCGTGAGAAGCCAAAATAGCAATAATTTTGTAAAAGTCGCTGTAAGTAAATCTAGACGCTACACGCGTTGCCAAATCCTAGATATTATTATATAGGGGGTATATAAACAGTTGTAAGCGATAGTAACAACCCCGGGAGCGTGTGTGAAAGAAGCCTTTGCAAGACATACACGAAATGGTCTCACACATTTTGCCTTTTATATATATATTAGCGAGAGGTACCCGGCGTTGCCCGGGTGTTTTTCGGGGTATGTGAAAAAACCCCAAAAATGTGAAAAAAAAACAGGTGCCCGTGAAAAAAAACAAAAAAAACGAAGCCTTCACGACGCGCAGTTGAAAAATAGTAAAGTGTTAAAAAAAAATAAACAGGTGCGCGTTTTTGATTGACGTGACGGCGATAGGTATTCAGCTGTTAGCATTTTGTGCAGGACAGTTTTGAATGAGGTGAATAAATCGGTTTGTTTGTTTTTAAAAACCCGCTCCCTGTTTATTAGTAGGAGCGAAATGAAAGCTACAGTCTGATATGACGAAGTCGACATTGAACAAACGTTACTTAGCTCTCTTGAGACAACTGGCTTTCATCCTGTTGTATTTATTTGCTTCCCCACTGAGCAAATTAGGCACAAGGCCGTTTTTTAAACTGGCTTTCGGCCTGTAATTAGAGTCGAGTTTCGCTTTTTTTATACCGAAAACCGAATGGGAAATGTCGAATAATTAACGTTTGAAAGTCAATAAAATTAAATAGACAGGCGAGCTTCGTGGATAACTCCGAGATATTACAATTTATAGATGATATAAAAAGTTTTAAGAAGTTGTGAACCGAGCAAGCGCTTCTCTGAAAGAAGCCTTTTGTGGACATCGAGGAAAAGCGTACGTACATACATACATACATACATACATACATTTTCGCTTTTATATATATAGATATATCTCAAAGCCTTGCGAAATTCTAACACATCACAGAGCTTCAATATGCAGATGACAACATGGTCCTTAGCCATTCCAAGGAAGACATCCAGAGATCCGTAAACAACTTCACGGCAACCTACCATCGCTTTGGACTCTCTGTTAATATTAGTAAGACAAAAGTGTTAGTACAACCAGTACCCAATACCATCTTACAGGATGTAAGCATTCATATAAATGACACTCCTCTTGAGCAAGTAGATCACTTTCCATATCTCGGTAGCATAATATCAGAAAAGTGCTCAAATGAGAATGAAATAAAAAGCCGAATTGGCCTCGTCTATGGAGCTTTCAGTAAACTGACGAAGCGCGTCTTCAATAATAAACATCTTTCAATAAAAACTAAACTCATAGTATACCACGCGATTGTTATACCTACGCTTCTGTATGGGTGTGAGACCTGGACTATATATCAAAGTGATCTCATTAAACTCAAAAAATTCCACCAACAAAAACTTTGAGCTATACTGAACATCAAATGGTATGACTATGTAACCAACACAAGCGTTTTTGAGAGAGCTAACAGCTGCACTATTAAAGCCACCACCATGAGGCACAGACTCCATTGGTTGGGGCATATCCTGGATGAAACAGACTCCTTCGACAAACCCTATACTCGGAGCTAGCCACAGGAAAAAGACCTATCGGCCGCCCTCTACTGCGATATAAGGACCAACTCAAATTGTTGCAATTTAAAAACATTATCTTTCATCTAGCAATTAATGATATAGATACAAAATTTTCAATTATTTTTTTTAAAAAGTGCAACAGGATGTACATTAACTAAAATAAATCCAAGGTAATTTTTTGATTCAATTGAAATTAAATTTTTATACCTTACTTTGTAAAATTTATAAAAGTGCACTTTGAAGATAAATAAATTTCAAATTGAATCTTGTACCTTTATTTTTAAAGCCAATAGTAAAAACATTTTGTTTAACAATTTTCATGCCTTGGATGAAATGCTTTTCTAACTTGTATATATATCGTTGCCTCGATTCAGACAATGAATTCGCCCTGTAAGGGTAACTGTGCGTGTAATTATGAGGCAAGGGTTGAGCAATCTCCTAATCACACCTCTCCTGAATCGACACTGCTTAAGTGGTTCCTGGACCAAATGCTTCATTGATATCGCAAGCTGTTTCAGCAGCTTTTAAGCCTAGCTTGAATTGAAATAAAATAATTGTGCAAATTTACTATTTTTCCATCTTGTATTAAATGTTCTGAAAAGAAGACATAATTGTTTTAAAACGATTATAATTTAAATGATTAGATCGAGGAAAAAATACTTTAAAATGATATATAAAGTAATGGTATTATAACGAAAACTTATGTGAAAATACATCATTTGAAATCAAAAACAACAATTCCGCAAGAACTTTCTTTTCAACCTAATATATATGATAATACCTACAATTTTAGCTTTAAGGTCATTTCTTTTAAAAGCTGTCCAATCTAATTTTGATATTTCTGATTTTAGTGAAATCCTTACCATTGTTGAACATTTCAATGAATCAATGGAAACCAGATTTTCATCTATAAATATAAAAGCGAAAATGTATGTATGTATGTATGTATGTATGTATGCGTGTATGTATGTATGTGTGTTCGCTTTTTCTGTGTGTCTACAAAAGGCTTCTTTCAGAGAAGCGGTCGGTCAGTTCACAACTTTTTAAAACTTTTTATATCACATATAAATCGTAATATCTCACAGTTAACAACTAAGCTCACCTGTCTATTTAATTTGGTCGATTTCGGGAAGATAAATATTCAATATTTGTCACTCGCCGCATGTGGGTTAGTCTTTTTCCTATAACATCTTGGGGGGGAGGGGAAGCGTTTAGCAGTAAATACTATCCCGCAGTCAAACTTGACCTCATTAACTCATTAAAACGGGCACCTGCCAAATCCAAGTAATTAAATTCAAACGTGTTTCCGTTAGCATCTCGCGGTGGGGCAATGGTTAACGTCGCACGTTTTTTTTTTTTTTTTCCACACTTTACTTTGCAACTTTGCCTCAAGGGTTCGGGTTCGATCCTCATACTTACTTTTTTTTTAACCCCCCCCCCCCCACACACACCTCCAAACACCCAGGCAAGGGTTCGGGTTCGATCCTCATACTTACCTACCAAAACATTTTTTTTAACCCTCCCACCTCGGAGTTTCCACACACACCTCCAAACACCCGGGCAATGCCGGGTACCCCTCGCTAGTCCCATCTAAATGATAAAAACTTGTGTGTTTCTACTTTCCTAGATCCAAGATTCAAATTTAAATTTAAAAAAAAATGACATGGAAAACACTTAGAATTGGATTCTACATCTTTTAACTTTCTACTAATGATAATGAAGCAGAACCAGCAGGATACACTTCTTCAAGCTCTGTTGAGAGTCAAAAAGACAAAAGTGAAAGTAAAACTGTATCTCTTTTAAGCTTGTGTGATGAATTAGCTTCCAATAAACCTACAGTAACAAAACAAAACTTAGAGCAGGTAGATCGATTGGTTGTTTTTGTTTTACGGCATATCAACCCTTTTCAGGTTATTCAATGCCGAATCTGGTGATTTTGAAGAAAATTATTTTAATAGAATATATTTGTTTTTTTTGCAAGTCAGTTTCTATTTAACCCATAGTTGGGACCCTAACAGGTACTACCACTCTGGGTCAGAGTGAACCTGGGAGCAATGACAATTAAAGGGTGGCTACACACTCCCTAGAGCCCGCAAGCTGGGGCCTCACCATCGGATATAGTTTAAGGTCATATCCAGGACCTAGAGCAGGTAGAAGCCGAGTTGAACATGGAAACTGCAACTACAACAGAACTACAAGAATCACAATCTAAACTCAAAAGGAGTAAATCCCTTTTAAGTATACAAAAGAACTTGATCATTATGTAGCTTTACAACTACTCGCAAGATGTGATGATCCATTTCAGTAGTGGAAGAAGACACAGGACATCTTACCACTGCTAAGTAAACTGACTTCAAAATGTTTAAATGCGCCACCTTCATCTGTAGAAAGGGAGAGGATCTTTAGTACAGGTGGTAATGCGTATGAACCTATGAGGAACAAACTGTGTCCTGAGAATGGAGAAACTCTAATGTTTCTACATTACAACTTAAAAGTATTCAACTTTAAATACTGAGGTGATAAGATAAGAGCAGAGGAGGTAGTCAGCAAGAATAGAATAAGAAGTACAGCAGCAGGTGCAGAACTTCAGTTTATAGTTATGCACTTAAAGAATTACAATTTGTACTTTGTAGTTGGTTTGTAATTTTTTTTATCTAATTATTTGATTATATTCATTTGAGAATTGGAAATTGTACTTTGTGTTTTGCAATTTTAGTTAATAAAGAAAGAAGTCATAATAGTGGTCAGACAATTTAATGCTAAGTTAAAAGCAACAATTACTATGTTAATGTGTTAAAGCTATCTGATGAGTCACTTGGCAGTGATGAAATGATTCAATTTAATAGGAAAGAGAGAAGTAATTAATTGACCAATTAATCGGCAAATTAGCCAATTACCTGCCAATAAATGGGTGCACCCTTAATACATACAGCCATACAGGGCTCTATCAAGGGTATTTTTTCATGTGACGTGATCACTAGACGGGGTGCCTACCACAGCTTAAGAGAGTCCCATCTACCCTTGAGAGAAAGATAAACAGTGCCAGTTTCTCAACCACTATCTGGGGCTAACACTTGATCTCTACATGAGATACATAGATATTCAAATATGCCATTAAAATTCTCTTTAACCGTCAAACGTTGATTTAGAAAAGTGGTTAAGAACAAAAGGAAAGTCGATGATTTCAAAAGTGAATTGACGTAACAAAGTATTAAGCGAAAAAGAGCAGAAAGTGTGGAACGGTTTTAGATAGAAAAGAAAAGGAAATTTTTGGGAGCTATTGCGTGAAATAACGTATTTTGACGTGCACATTAATAGTGTAAGCACGAGGCATTGATTATTTTTTCAAGGGTTGATATAAAAAGGATGATTCAGTTCAAAGCGACACAACACAGGTGCACATCTCGTCATCCATTGACAAGATGTGCCTTGAAATACTTTTGTAAATAAGGGATATTCTGGGTCAGCAAAACAGCATTAATTTGAAGTTATCTTCTCTAGTTGCAGAGAGAAAGAAAAAAAAAATAACCAGAAAAAAGAGAACACACACACACATGAAGAAATAGTGAACATGATTGTTTATAAGAGAAACAAAGAGACAGAGAAAAAGAAATGGAACAGAAAGCGAGAAAGAGAAGAGAAAGAGAGAAACAAAGAGGAAGGAAGGGAGAGGGAGGAAAAGCGAGACAAAGAGAGAGAGGAAGAGCGAGACAAAGAGAGAGCGAGACAAAGAGAGAGAGAGGAAGAGCGAGACAAAGAGAGAGAGAGGAAGAGAGAGACGAAGAGAGAGAGAGGAAGAGAGAGACGAAGAGAGAGAGAGGAAGAGCGAGACAAAGAGAGAGAGAGAGAGGAAGAGCAAGACAAAGAGAGAGAGAGGAAGAGCGAGACAAAGAGAGAGAGAGAGGAAGAGCGAGACAAAGAGAGAGAGAGAGGAAGAGCGAGACAAAGAGAGAGAGAGAGAGGAAGAGCGAGACAAAGAGAGAGAGAGGAAGAGTGAGACAAAGAGAGAGAGAGGAAGAGTGAGACAAAGAGAGAGAGAGGAAGAGTGAGACAAAGAGAGAGAGAGAGAGGAAGAGTGAGACAAAGAGAGAGAGAGGAAGAGTGAGACAAAGAGAGAGAGAGGAAGAGTGAGACAAAGAGAAAAAGGAGAGACAAAGAGAGAAGAGACAAAGGAAGAAGAGAGAGAGAGAGAGACAGACAGATAAAGACAGACAAATATGGAAAGAGAAAAAAAAAGAAGGACATGTTCCTCACCCTTTTGTTTTCCTTGAAGCAATTGGTGTAACTAAACGTTTTTTAAAAATCGTTAATCTTTATTTCTTTCAGGTGCAGCAGAGAAGAAAATAAAATAGAAAATAAAGAGAAAGGAAAAAGTAGAAATATGCAACTCGAGGTGTGCAGAGTTTTAAAATAAAATCAAGATTATTAGGGTTGGAGGTGTTGAGCAAGTTCTTGGGGGCCCTAGACAGGTAATGATTAACCTCTTGGGTTGAGCCTGACCGATATATAAAACAAGCATGTGCTGTTGTTCATTTTTGATTAGCAGTTTTCACTATGAAGAAAAAAACGAGGGGGGGGGGGAGGTCAGGCAAAGAAGGTAGAGAGCAATCACGGAGCGATTTGGTGTTAAATTTTTATTTTAAACCAAATAATGAACACAATGGTTAAAAGATTAAGTGGGAAATGTGAGAGAGAGAGAGTGTGGTGAGACAGAGAGGGAAATGTAAGAGATAAATGCGGGAGAGAGAAAGAAAAATGCGGGAGAGAGAAAGAAAAATGCGCGCGAGAGAGAGAAATGCGCGCGAGAGAGAGAGAAATGCGCGAGAGAGAGAAATGCGCGCGCGAGAGAAAGAGAGAGAAATGCGCGCGAAAGAGAAATGCGAGAGAGAGAGAGAGAGAAATGCGAGAGAGAGAGAGAAATGCGAGAGAGAGAGAGAAATGCGAGAGAGAGAGAGAGAGAGAGAGAAATGCGAGAGAGAGAGAGAGAGAGAGAAATGCGAGAGAGAGAGAGAGAGAGAGAGAAATGCGAGAGAGAGAGAGAGAGAGAGAAATGCGAGAGAGAGAGAGAGAGAAATGCGAGAGAGAGAGAGAGAGAGAGAAATGCGAGAGAGAGAGAGAAATGCGAGAGAGAGAGAGAAATGCGAGAGAGAGAGAGAGAGAAATGCGAGAGAGAGAGAGAGAGAGAGAGAGAGAGAAATGCGAGAGAGAGAAATGCGAGAGAGAGAGAGAGAGAGAGAAATGCGAGAGAGAGAAATGCGAGAGAAATGCGAGAGAGAGAGAGAGAGAGAAATGCGAGAGAGAAATGCGAGAGAGAGAGAGAGAGAGAAATGCGAGAGAGAAATGCGAGAGAGAGAGAGAGAGAGAGAGAGAGAAATGCGAGAGAGAGAGAGAGAGAGAGAAATGCGAGAGAGAGAGAGAGAGAGAGAGAGAAATGCGAGAGAGAGAGAGAGAGAAATGCGAGAGAGAGAGAGAGAGAGAAATGCGAGAGAGAGAGAGAGAAATGCGAGAGAGAGAGAGAGAGAGAGAAATGCGAGAGAGAGAGAGAAATGCGAGAGAGAGAGAAATGCGAGAGAGAGAGAGAGAGAGAGAGAGAGAAATGCGAGAGAGAGAGAGAGAGAGAGAGAAATGCGAGAGAGAGAGAAAAAAATGTGAGAGAGAGGGGGAAGAGAGAGAGAGAGAGAGGGAAAGAGAGACAGAAAAATAAGGACAGTAATAAAAAATAAATGATTATAAACACAAAAACAAAGTAACAAAACGTTTTTTTTTTTGTTGTTTCAATAGTTAATGGTTTTCTTTTTCAATTTTTGCTGAGGACACAGCAGCGTATCCAATGCTACTTGTAACCAGCTGCCACTGGCCCTTTGTTTCTCAACCAACCATGACTCGCCTCATCTTTTAAGATATTCAAAAGATATAGATTTCTTTTTCTTATACTTGTTATTTGAAAATACTTTGAGCATTTTTCGATTCTAATCATCGCATATTGAATATCTCGGTCTAAGAAAAAGATCCAAATTTTAAACTCTGCAAGACTAGAAATATCACCTTTTTTTATACTCTTGAGAAAACAGAAGTAAAACAATACATATTTCATTTGCATTATCTCATTAGGTACCACTGTCCTATAAATAGGACTCGTTTCTTTTTCTTTTTAAAATCAAAGATCATATACAATAGTACTGTCAACGGCATAATTACTTTGAAGAAAGGAAAAACGTATCTATATTTGTTAACTTTTCTCTTCATGAGTCGTTGGAACCCTCCTAAAAATTCTTGTGAAAAATGCGAAAATTCTATTTTTTTGATGATGCAATGAGTCACTAACTTGTTGCCAAAAGTTCAATGTAGCTCTTTATATTAACTGCTTTGCTTTTTACCAAAATGTGTAAATTTTATCTTGAATGTATAGCCTCTTGATTTCTAAAATATATCACATGTACGCAGTATCCTCTTATAATAGGAGAGCCCATATTCCACTTTCTAAATAAAACAAATAACTTTTTCCTTTCACTTTGTGTATTCTAACCCATTTTTAGTCATGACACAAAGTTTAACTCGCTTGTACAAAATTCAGGTACCCTGTGACTTACGGCGAAATCCAAAATAATGGGTTTTTATCTCCACATGTTATTATCATTGACTTAGTTTGGATGAAAGATGGTTTTACAGATATCTCTGTGCAGGATGTTTGTCCATCTCATCATCAGCTTACTTCTCATGACTTCTAATGTAAAAGCAAGTTTCACGTCACATCGTAATTCGTGGAATGCAACTTTGGAGGAAGATTGATACGAGTTGGCAGGGGGGTGGTGGTCTGTTTCGGGGAGTCAGCGAGAGCAGATCAGAAAAAAATTTGTCTCTGATTCCCTGAGAATATGGATTGTCAGACTTGTCGTGGAGGCAACGAGATAGAAATAAATGGCAGCTAAAATTATAGACCCCCACCCTCTTTCTAAGAATGAGAAATGATGGCAAGATTTCAACCGTGGAAAACCATGGGGAATGAATAAAACCCATTTGAAAGAGATGAGACTTGCGTCTGATGCTATGCATTGAGAAAGCTTTTGTTCCAGATGCGATGAAGGGCGGGTTACAAACCACTTGGGGACATTACTACATTGAGCCTGGTCATTACTAAAATGGTTGACCAATTTGGGAATTCCAAGCGCTGTATGTAGGAGGACGTCGACACCTCCTTGCAAGAGTACCAAAAACCTAATGTCGTCATCTCGCCTGACAAGAATATACATGCAACTGGGGACTGCTTGTGAATTTCATGCTCCCATGGAACAAGCTGGTTAAACCCAAAAGGGTTAGTGCCGTTTCACACACACACACACACTTGCAGACATGACCAAGGGGTACGAATTTTGAATGCAAGAAAACTCTAGTTCCCGCCTCAAAAGGGGGCACTCTTGGAAGCTTCCATTCAGTCTTAAGAGACAATGAACATACCCTGTAAGGGTAGCCGTGCATGTAATTATGAGGCAAGGGTTGTGCAATCCCCAACCACACCTCTCCTGAATCGGCACTGCTTGAGTCCAGTGGCAAGGAGAAATCCAAGACGACTGGAAGCAATGCTGAGATAAGCAGAGAGCACATACAGCACTTGGAATTCCCAAATGGTCAACCATTTTGATAATGACCAGGCTCAACGTTACTTTACTTTGGTGATCTAACGAGAACCGGTGTGTCAACGTGATTATGCGATATGGAGGCACGCTGGATTGGGTCAAAAATAAAAATTAACTGTTGAGAATGGATTTCTCCTTCACCGAGTGAGGACAGAAAAGATGAAGTGTAACACCAGAACAGATAGAACACTTTGTTTCAATCACGAGAATTAATGGCTAAAAAAGAAGTGCATATGAAAAACATCACTTTTTAACTTATGGAAACGCATGATTAACAACTCCATCTACACTTCAAATGATTTACTCGACTTATTTGTATGCTCTAGAGACTTAAACCAAATTTCTGTCACTTATCACAGTTCTGGCTTAGTCTTACAGCTGCCAAGAACGGCATGCCAGTCTCAACCCTTATCTTTTGATTTTATACCGTTACTAGTAGGACATCCAGCATTGCCCAGTCGTAAAATATACTTAAATATGATTTGATTAATGCAGATTTTGTATTTATCATTATACTAGCATTTCAGCCTGGTGTTGGAGGTGTATGTTGAGAGAAAAAAAAAAAAAGTGGTCAATTTTTTTTTTTTAACTTAGACCCCTATTATGACACCTTAACATTTATTGTTTTGGGCTCAAATCAAGTTATAAAGTTAGATCCATGTCCAAGGAACCTATATCGAAAATTCCAAGTGTTTAGACCCAAAATTGTCGGAGGAGTTTGGTAGAGTTCTCAAAGGTCAAATCGTTGACTTTTGACCCCTTAACAGCCAAATTTCTGGCCAAAAACCGATCAAAAATTTTCCCAAATCTCAGTACCCTGTATATCAAATTTCGAGTCTGTAGACTTAAAATTGACAGAGTTATTGCGTAGGGAAATGTACACAAACATACACACACAGACACGTTCACTCTAAAAGATATATAGATTATATTGGACCCAATATATAATAATGGTTTAAAAAGTTTCAAAAAAATAAAAATGACTTGTGCGCCACCACCGAGAATCGAAACCAAAACGTTTAGCTTATGATTTACTTTTTTCTTTGACGTTAATGCCTGAGCTGTGAAGACATGTTTGCTGCAAGGCTAAAAATTAAAACATGAACCAATAGCTTTTACATTACGCATGCAGATTTGTAATGCCGTCGTTCGACCTTCACCTGGCAAATTCCATTTCTTTAATTTTCACTTTTGCACCCATTTTCCCCGACTAAAACCCAAACAAAGTTTTGCATGGGTTCGAATACCCTATATATTAAGCTGTATACCTGTAGACCGAAAATTGACAGAAGAGTTTGGTAGGCAATTTGTGTTTACTATAAGCTTTTTAAGCAAATATTACGCAAGTATAAATCATGTAGAATATCTGCATAAATTTAATTATACGTAATAGTTAAAAAAACTAATAGGGAATTAATTAAAATGAATGTTTAAAAGAATATGCAAATTAGCTAGATCTTTTGCAGATGAATGCAATTCCACGACCCATCTATAACAAAGTTGTACTTTCTTTTAAAACTAGCTTGGGTGCCTGGCGTTGCCCGGGTGCTTGGAGGTGTAAAAAAAAAAAAAAAAAAAGTGTTAGTACACAGGCAGGCTCGAACCTGCAACGCAAGGCAGAAAAGAAAGTGAAAGAAAACCTGACATCTTACTACTATGCCATGACGTGACCGTAAGTGTAAAGCTTTCAAATTAAACATAATCAAAAAAAAAAAAAAGATGACTTGCAGAAATGGTGTTGCTTTTAAACCTCCAAATCATTTTTAATGGGGGGGGGGGAGCAGCTCCTCCAAAAAGGGGGCACTCTGGAAGTATCCAAATAAATAGTAATTATCTCAGTATGAAGGGTTTCCCCTACATTGACCAAGGATCAATTACAGAACAGATACTACCTTGGTTAAGGCCGGGGAGTTTGCATTTGATTAGTTTCGCTTTATTCATACGAAAAAGACAAACAAATACTTGAAATGATGGCACAGAGGGAATTTTTTTAAAACTCGATCAAAAAAAGATAGAGACAATATTCGTTTGCGAATCTGAGATATTATGATCTAGGAAGTATAAGAAAACTTCTCGCGGAATCAAATCAACATGAGAAGCCCGGCGCATAAAGCCTTTCGTGGACATATACAAACGCGTGCACCCATTTTGCATTTTATATATGTTAGACTAGCCTGGGTGCCTGGCGTTGCCCGGATGTTTGTAAGTGTTTGTTGAAAAAAAAAGTTGCAGGCAGACAGGCTTGAACCCGTGACACGAATGCGGAACAGAAAGTGGAGGTGTGTGTAAGGATGTTGGTTGAGTAAAAACACAGGAAAATTGCAATCGCAAAAAAAAAAATTAAAAAAAAAAAATAAAAAAAAAACCTGTACCACGAACGAAGAAAAGAAAGTGAAAACAAAATGTGACGCATTAGCTGCTGCACTAGGTGTATCAGAATTTTTGTAGGAATTTTTGACACCCCTAACACGAAACTGCGAATACAATATAAAAATCTTGTAATTTCTCTGTTAAAAGTGGGTTGTTTATTTTCTTTATGGATTATACTTCCAAAATAAACTATTAAAGTTGTTTTAAAAGTAATAGAATTTTTTTTTTTTTTTTTTAAACAGTAATGAATTTTACGAACTCAATATTTTTCAATTTTTAAACTTTAAAAATCTATCAAAATTTTTCTATTGATTCTATTTTTACGATATTTTCAGGGTCAATGTGAAATTTTATGCTCTTTCCAATAAACCGAATATAATATTTTAGACAAACATTTTTTTTTTTTTTTAAATTCACGCCCCCCCCCCATTTTCAAGTGTCTATTAAAAAGTAAATAATTAATTTACTCACAAATTGAAGAGAAAAGGTCAATAAATAATATGTTCAAATTTAAACAAAAAAAAAAACGTAGTGTTTTTTTACAATTTTACCTGTAAAGTTTGAAGTTTAAAACCTTTTTTTTTTTAAACCACGTTATTTGTTTTTTTCTTTTAAAATGGAACCTTGGTCCTTGCTCCTTTAATTGAAAAAAAAAAAATTAGGGCTTGAATTACATTTTTCGAGGAGTTTAAGCTTGGAAAGGCAGGGGGTCGAATAATTCACGTCTCCCATTTTGAAATGTCTATTAAAAAGTAAATAATTAATTTATGTACCAAAGTCTTATGTATCACAAATTGAAGAGAAAAGGTCAATAAATAATATATTCAAATTTAAAACAAAAAAAAGTACTGTTTTTTAGAAATTTACCTGTAAAGTCCGAAGTTTAAAACCTTTTTTTTTTTAAAAAAAAATATGTTGTTTTTTTTTTTAATGAAACCTTGGTCCTTGCTCCTTTAATTGGAAAAAAAGAAATTAGGGCTTGAATTACATTTTTCGAGGAGTTATAAGCTTGGAAAGATGGGGTGGAATTATTCACTATTTTCACGAAATTTCTGACACACCTACTGCTGCACCCATCATCAAACCGGAAGTGACATAGTTTCAAATTAAGGCTAGACAATCGAAAAGAGGCGATGACTTGAAAATATTAGCAAAAAAAATCAACTGTCCCTGTAGAAAACTGCCTAGTTGAGGGCGAAGGAATTAATGTTTTTGGCTAATTTTTCGATATTTGTCGTCCGAAGGGTCAAGCTTCAAAATGATACCAATTTTGTGAAAATCTGTTGCCTCTGGCGAAAATTTTAGGCAGATATACAAACATACACTAACAGACAGGCAATATTTATATAATAGAAAAAAAAGAGTTTTTAATATGAATATCAATGCACAAAAAAAAAACTCCAAATTTATAGGAGTAAACATTTTCACCTCAAACAAATCAGAGTGCCACTTTGACATAAGGCACTACTATTTGGGACCAGATTTACAGGGATACTTTGTAAGGAGTTGGGCAGCTAGATGTCTGTTCACATTATGCTTGAACTTTAGTATAGTCAGAGAAGCAGGAACCAAGGAGGAAATTCCAAAATCTAGCAGTTCAAAGAGAGAAGCTATCTGAGTAGAAGGCCTTTTAGCATCTAGTTATCTCTACAATGTAGGGGTGGACTTTTGCTGCTCGTCGGGTTGGTTGGGGGTATCTACATCATGAGGGTACAAGAGCTTTCATTTCATCAGAACACATTCTATTGAAATACTTGTAAATAGGGACAGGTATGCCACATTTTGGCGATGCGACATAGGTTGGAGTTTGATTGCTAGTGTGGGACTTATTAGTTTGGCAACTCTTTTTTTTTTTTTTTTTAACCCTTTCTAGAAGCGAGAAACTAGTGGCAGATGCATCAACCCAGATGTGACATTACACCATGCATGGGTAAATAGTGCATTTGTAGAAGTACAGGATATTCTTAGATGTGAGTGACTTAACACGATAAAGAGAACCCATCTTCTTCGCAGCAGCCTTGGCAATGTCTTCAACATATTTATTCTAATTCATGTTGCCTATGAATGTTAAGCCTAGGAGTTTTAACAGTACATTCAGGTAGTGTCTCATTAGCCATAACAATTGGTGATTAAGAAGGTTACTTGTAATTATTAAAGGAAAGAAGTTTTGGTAGCGTTGAACGTTACCATCCATTTCTGGTCGGCTTATGAATTAGGTGGTTGTGGTCATCTTAAAAAAAAACCTTTGTGATATGCTTTCTCTACATAACTGGAGTGTGGTAGCCAGAAAACATGTCCAAACTATGCTATTTTTTTTTTTTTTTAATAAGATTGTTGATGGCTTCTTTCTGATTTTGCATTTCTTAGTCTATCCTGCAAAGTTACTCCAAAGATAGTTCTTAAACATCAATACACCATCCAAAAAAACAAAAAACAAAAAACAAAAAAACGTTCTCTCATCACAGACAATAGAATCGCCTGCCAGTGATCGACTCCTCTGTCTTTATCTTAAATTTTTACAAACTCAAAAGCTTGACGATAAAGTCAAATTTCAACCAGGAACCAAATTTCTGCAATACTATCTAAAATGGTTGTCCGTGATGAACACCACTACCAATAATATTATAGAAGCAAAGATAGAATAAAGAACTCATAGAAATTTCAACATCAGTTTTTCTTTTTTTTTTTTCTCCCAAGTAAACAGTTCACAAGAATGAACACATTTTACCTGATAGTCCTAATACCAACAAATAATACGAATAATAATCAATAACTTACCATTTTCATCGCCACAGATTCCTTTAGGTTCCACACAAAATTCCCAAGGACCAGTGAGGAGGAATTTTGCTTATCTGAAATTAAAAGATTTTATTTTATTAAAAAAAATAAAAAATATACACATATATATGTTAATTTATTTATATAAAGTTATGTTTTCATGTTTGTATATAGACAATTAACTTCACACCTCAATTAATTAACTAATCATCATGAATTTACAAACACAGCTCAGGTGTGAAGGAGCCAACTGTGAGCTATTTTTAGTTTGATTTAATTTTGATACGCTTCATGGATACCTCAGATTTTTGTGAAATTTTAACAATAGGTATTAAATAACGATAATTCCACAAATTTCAGTTTGAGTATTTTAGATGCTTTTTAGGAGCATAATATGCGCAAAATCTCCCATCTGAAAGTTTAAATTTATTAAATTTGCATTGATCCATAGTCATTAGAGATCTTAAAACCCCTTAATCTTAGGCTTTAAGTTGGAGACATTTTCCAGGGACACAATTAGTGTTGGAACGATTAATCAGAATCGGAACTTTTTGGGATATCAGAATCTGTATCGAAAAAATTCCAAAACAATTCTTTTAATAATCTTTTTTTTTTTTTTTTTTTTTTTTTTTTTGGTCCTGTTTAAAACAAAACCTTCCACTGCTGGTAGTAATGATAAAATAAATATTTATTGATTTTTAAACTACCAGTAACATTAAAATCTATAGATCACCACCTCCCCAAGTGTCTTTTTACATTTGAAAAATATGTGCATATTTAACATGTGTTTTTATGATAATCGGGGTGGGGGGGGGGGGGGAACTGCAACTTTATAGTTACATATTTAGAGATTTATAAAGAATTGGAATCTGGAATTTAATGCGGAATCAGTAATTGTATTGGAATTGGGAAAAATATTGGAATCGTCCCATCACTAATTAAAAACATGTAATGGATTTTGATAAAAATTAGCTCAAAGATTCTAGACAAAGTTTAGTAGCATTATATCTCGATTTTAATCTTTGTAAGGCAACATAGAAGTGGTGAAAAAACATTTGTTTGGGAATTAATTTTATTTATTTCATACTAGCCTGGCTGCCTGGTGTTGCCCGGGTGTTCGGAGGTGTGTGTTGAGCAAAAAAAAAAAAAAAATGTTTTTAAAAAGTGGTAGTAGGCAGGCAGGCTAGAACCCATGACGCGATGGCAGAAAAGAAAGTGAAAGAAAATCTGACATCTTAGCCGATATCTCCTTGACGCGACTGGAAGTCAAAAGCGTTGAAATTAACCAAAGTCAATCCAACGGTGACGATGACTTGCTAAAATGTTGGGGAAAAAATAAAAAAATCGACCCCCTCCTTGTACAAAACAGCGCGTTTAGGGTGAAGGAATTAATGTTTTTGGCCAATTTTTTTTATATTTGTCGCCCGAGACGTTGAACTTCAAAATAATACCGATCTTGTCAGGGTCCGTTGCTTCTGTCGAAAATTTTTGCGAGACATACATACATACATGTAAACAGACAGGTGAGATTTATATTATAGACTAGCGGGTCTGCTCGGTGTTGCTCTGTGTTTGTCGGTGTAAAAGAAAGAAAAAAAATTTTGGTAGAGAGGTAGGCTCAAACCCGAAGCCTTGAGGCGAATAGCCTGATAACTTACCACAATGCTATAAGGGCAGAGAAATGATAATGTTTGAAATCAAACGTTTAAAAAAGCAGGTGGTTAAACGAACGTCAACGTGTGGTTTTCTAGGTCAAACATCACGCCATAATAGTAGAGGAAATGAAATCACAGCGCGAATATTGTAACATAAAAGTCACTGAAATAAAAGACACTTTTTGTAAATTGGACATATTATAATCTAGGGAGTATATAAAAAGTTCTAAGAAACAGTGACCCCCCCCCTCACACACACACAAAAAAGCTCTTGGTGGACATACGAAAAAAATGCACACACTCATTTTTTATATTATAGATAACATTTCAGTACATTATATACCCTAAAAAAAAAAAAAATAAATAAAATAAATAAATAAAATAAAATAAATATATAAAATAAAAATAGCCTCCAACCCTCTTCAGGTGCATCTTGTCAAACTCAGAAATCTGTTTGGGATTTTGAACAGAACACTTTAGTTAATCTACATGGGTAACTTGCTTTCATTCTGTCAGCCCCCACCCTTACCCACCACTGTTCATTTTTATTTACTTTTACTTTCTGTAACAATATATCTTTATGTTACTACTGTAAATAATTCAATAAAACTTTTTTAAATTTGGGTTTATCTTAAGTAGGATAGACCCTGGAGTGAATGTGGTATTGTGATGACTGAGATGTTTCTAGTTAAGAGTAGGACAGACAATTTTAAGTATTTGAGTCCAAGGATAACCAACGACACCCGTTATCCTCACATTTTTGAATGGTCTTGTGCCTAATTTGTTCATTATTTTTATATCTTGTGCAAATAAATATTTCAAAGTTCTAATGTTTATAGCTGTCCAACAAACATTATGTTTCTGAAGTTTTGACATAAGGATTAATACATTAGATTATTTGAACTATTGTTTGCAAGGACCCGTTGTGCAACGGATAAAGTACTAAATAAAATACAATTTTAAGTGATACTTTTCTGAAGGTTTAAGGTTCACGCTGCAATACGGGCGACACTAAGAATAAAATTGTAAATTACTTCAGCCAGATCATTGCTGACGGAATCAGAGTATGCTATCTCCATCGATTAAATAAAGGGTTATGTCCGAAATTTTGTACAAATTCCCAAGTTTAACAGAAAGATTCCCGATAGTCCTAAAAAAGGTCAGAGATTACACCAACCAAACTGTTGTAAGAATAACACTCAAAATGAGAACAGTAGTCTGAATAATCCAAATAATCCAAATTAAACGCAAACGACAAGATTTTTCTGCATCCTAAATTAATATTTCATTAGATGAAATTGTAACTTGGGATGCTATTATTATCAGTAATATTCTTAGTCACATTTGCCATATTTTCAATTAGTGTTCACATAAATATTTTAATCTTGAATTGTATTGGTATTTAACATATTTTATTTCAAAACTTTCTTTTTTTTTTTTACAAAGAGATCACATATCAAGGCCCAGGGGCCACTCAAGGATAAGAGTTAATGTGTGTATGGTAGTCATTGGGACAGTAGTGTAGTAATCATTTGTAGTGGAAATTTGGTATAATTAGATTATTTCCAAGGATGGTTTAATAAGAACTTAAAGAACTTGTTAATATTGGGCTTGAAGACAACAATATTGTTGTTGGCTGGAAAGCAAAGCATAGAAAAGAGTTCCACAGATGGAAAGTTCTATGAAAGAAGCCTTGTTCATGGAATCCACATTTAGGTTTAGACACTGATAGAGAATGGGGGAATTTATTGATAGTGAGTTTGGCTGTTTTTTGTGAAAGATTGGCGGGAGGGGGGGCAGAGATCGGAGATCAGTTGAACACTTGTCATGAAACCAATAGAACAGAGACAGGCTCCCAACATCTTGTCTGTGGGAAAGAGGTTGCAGAGAAGAGAAAAGGGTATCATCAACTAGATTACGAAGTTGGTTTTTAACTCTGTCAAGGCAGGATAGGGTAATCCAAGCAGCTTCTGCTCAGATGTGGCAACAGTACTCTATCCTAGGACATACTTGGCTCTTATACAGGTAAAGAATTGCATCAGCAATTAGATATCTACTGGAGCAGTAGAATGATCCAACCATTTTTCCAGCAACCTTGGCAACAGATTTGATGTATGTGCTCCATTTCAGATCAGAAGTGAAGATCAGGCCAAGAAGCTTGTCTAAACATGGAGGCCAAGAAGCTTGTCTAAACATGGAGGCCAAGAAGCTTGTCTAAACATGGAGGCCAAGAAGCTTGTCTAAACATGGAGGCCAAGAAGCTTGTCTAAACATGGAGGCCAAGAAGCTTGTCTAAACATGGAGGCCAAGAAGCTTGTCTAAACATGGAGGCCAAGAAGCTTGTCTAAACATGGAGGCCAAGAAGCTTGTCTAAACATGGAGGCCAAGAAGCTTGTCTAAACATGGAGGCCAAGAAGCTTGTCTAAACATGGAGGCCAAGAAGCTTGTCTAAACATGGAGGCCAAGAAGCTTGTCTAAACATGGAGGCCAAGAAGCTTGTCTAAACATGGAGGCCAAGAAGCTTGTCTAAACATGGAGGCCAAGAAGCTTGTCTAAACATGGAGGCCAAGAAGCTTGTCTAAACATGGAGGCCAAGAAGCTTGTCTAAACATGGAGGCCAAGAAGCTTGTCTAAACATGGAGGCCAAGAAGCTTGTCTAAACATGGAGGCCAAGAAGCTTGTCTAAACATGGAGCATCCTCAAGATGAGAGCCGTTCATTTCAATAGGAGTCAGAATGTTGATGATAGAAAAAGGAGAATTTTTGTTTTCGGTGCGTTAGCAGAATGGATGGAATACAAAAAAAAAAATATTATTTTAATAACGATGTACCATTCGTAACGGCACTAGAGGACAAGGTTTAATAGTTTGCTTCAGGTGAGTGATGAAGCAAAATGTAAGGTTTACATTATCATATTTTTTCAAGAATATGTAGAGAGCAGCTGTATGCCCTCTGATGGAAGTACAATCCACCATCGCAGACAACCAACTTACAGGCAGATTCATTTCCCTCAACTCTTACATGACTCATCATGAGGCGGTGGTGCAACTCAAGTGAGACAATGTGATATAACATGAAATTGTTATAAAAAGAAAAATCTTAAATGACAATGTAAACATAAGAACATATGAAAATAATGGTGAACTAACATTACAATTGTCAACAACTGATTTTGTATGTCGGGTGATCACGTTTTTTTTTTTTTTTAATTTCATTTCATCATTTAATTAATTTTTTTGAAACACAGACACATTGCTCTATACAGTTTGTTTTTAATCTTCAAAAGAATTCTAAAATTATTGGTATTGTAAAGAAATAATATTAATATAGGAGTTTTTTGGTTTTTTTTAAGACCAGACAAGTGCAAGATTTTTTTTTTTAATAAACATATGTTCATCAAAATTATTATTTTTTAATAAATATATATGTTCATCAAAATTATTATTTTTTAATAAATATATATGTTCATCAAAATTATTATTTTTTAATAAATATATATGCTCATCAAAATTATTATTTTTTAATAAATATATATGTTCATCAAAATTATTATTTTTTAATAAATATATATGTTCATCAAAATTATTATTTTTTAATAAATATATATGTTCATCAAAATTATTATTTTTTAATAAACATATGTTCATCAAAATTATTATTTTTTAATAAACATATGTGTTCATCAAAATTATTATTTTTTAATAAACATATATGTTCATCAAAATTATTATTTTTTAATAAATATATATGTTCATCAAAATTATTATTTTTTAATAAATATATATGTTCATCAAAATTATTATTTTTTAATAAACATATGTTCATCAAAATTATTATTTTTTAATAAACATATGTGTTCATCAAAATTATTATTTTTTAATAAATATATATGTTCATCAAAATTATTATTTTTTAATAAATATATATGTTCATCAAAATTATTATTTTTTAATAAATATATATGTTCATCAAAATTATTATTTTTTAATAAACATATGTGTTCATCAAAATTATTATTTTTTAATAAACATATGTTCATCAAAATTATTATTTTTTAATAAATATATATGTTCATCAAAATTATTATTTTTTAATAAATATATATGTTCATCAAAATTATTATTTTTTAATAAATATATATGTTCATCAAAATTATTATTTTTTAATAAATATATATGTTCATCAAAATTATTATTTTTTAAAAAACATATGTTCATCAAAATTATTATTTTTTAATAAACATATGTGTTCATCAAAATTATTATTTTTTAATAAACATATGTGTTCATCAAAATTATTATTTTTTAATAAATATATATGTTCATCAAAATTAATTTTTTTTTTAACAAACATATGTTCAAAAATGAACATATATGTTTATTAAAAAAAAATTTTTTTTAAACATATATGTTCATCAAAATTATTATTTTTTTTTAATAAACATATGTTCATCAAAATTAATTTTTTTTCTCTTTCATGTGTTAATACTTGGCACATCCTCAAATGGATGTGGAGATTGAGGTTCAAGCCCCAGAATTTTCCCAGGGTCAAATATGTTTCCAGATGTATATTCATGTGGTCTTGCTTTTGGGTAATTTTCAACAAAATCTAATAGCTGGAAAAACTATTTTTGGCCATTTGGACCCCCTTGTGACGCAACCAGAATTTTTTAATCAAAAATCCAAGAACGTGACATTTCCTGTCTTGAGTAGTTGTAAGTTCATGCAAAATTTCAGAAAAATGTAAATTTTTTTTTTTTTTTTTTTACACTGATCACCACTTATCAAGGCCCGGAAGCCACTCAGGGATAAGGGTTATTGCAAGTATATTACGTTAGTGTGGAGATTTGATGAAGTGTTTACTTAAGGGGGCGGTTCATTAGGAATTTGTTAACGTTGGACTTGAAGACATCCAAGTTGTAGTCAGGTGGGAAGCAGGGAGACGGAACAGAGTTCCACAGGCGTGCAGTTCTAAGAAATGAGTAGTTATTGAGAATTTTGGGAACGACGAGAGTGAATTCTAGGGTCCAAATCTGACTAAATCAGTGGACCAAAAAGCACTGCTCATATGGTAATCTAAATTAAAAGTAAAAAAAAAAAAAAAAGTGCAAGAATTTTTCTTTTTTAATAAACATATTTGATCATTAAAATTAAATTCTTTCAAATCGCAAAAGATTCTTCAGAAAGCGTTTTTTTTTTTTTGTTTTGTTTTATTAATTCAAAAGAATTTGTTTTTAATGAACAAATGTTTATTAAAAAAAAAATTCTTGCACTTAGCTGGTCTTAAAAAAAATCTTTAAATTTAAATCACCATATCAACAGTGCTTTTTAAACAGTGGATTTTCTATCTATTTAATGTCAATTTAAGTGTTTGAAGAAAAGACACACTGCTCTATATACATCTCGCTCTCTTAACAGAGTTAATTTTTTTAATCTTTAAAAGAAATACAAAATCATTGGTGCTGTAAAGAAATCATTTTGTGCTGTAAAAGGTGGAAGGTAAGTGCCAGTTGATAAATTGTATTTGATAATAGCAAAGCATAATTGAAAATATCCTGTGTAAACCAGTGTTTGCATATTGGAAAGAGTGAATTCATTTAGAATGATCAGAGACCAGTAATGTTCAGCAAATGTAATTCTTTTAATCTTTTATTCCAGTAAATGTTAAGTAAATGTTAATTAATTATCCAATCAAAAATGTCTCCTCCTCTCCAAAAAAAAAAAAAAAAGGTAAAGTAAAAGGTATAGAGGGAGTATACTGTGCAACAAAAGTATGTATCTTACAAAAATGTCCTCTCAGTGTATGTGGGTGGTAGTAAGTCTGAGTGTGAGAGTGAAAACTCCTCCAACTTCCAGCTGTTTGACTAATTATATATATAAAAAAAAAAAAAAAAATACCAAAATACAATGAAAGAGATTAAAAATGAAATATATTTTTTAAAACATGGATCAATAAGCAACCAAAGACAGAACCAATTTTTTTTTTAATCTACTTTTTTGTTAATAATGTTATCCCGGCCAAAGAAAAAGGAGAAAGTCTGACATTATATATATATATATATATATATATATATATATATATATATATACACACACACGATGGGTAAAATTAATTTCCTGAACAGAATAGTTTTGTGCCAATTTGATGTCTCCTTAAAAAGATTAAATCAAGATACAGTAGCACCCCGAGATACAATGGCCCTACGTTATGTTTTTTTTTTCTTCTAGGTTATGTGGAATACAATGTTTTTCCAGACCCTGGTTACGGTATTTGTCCCACCTTATGGTGTTATTTATAATGCTATTTGATTATATACATGTGTATTATATACTGTACTGTATTTTGTTACTAATTTTTAATGCTGTATGCCGGGGTTCTACTGTACAACTCTATTAAACCATATTTCTACAATCCTTATTCCAATTTTTGATTCTCCCTAAATTACATAAAACTTGGCTTGGGGGGGGGGGGAAATGATATAAGAAAATTAAGAATCGTAATTATGACGTTTAAATATCTACCATAAACAAATAATACAACACAAAAGATCTTTTCTTTTTATTAACAATGTTCATCGCAAAAGAAACACAAAAACTAGTTTGAAAATTTTGTTGACCAACAACTTTTCTCAACAGGATTTACAACAAATGTGACACAGCTGTAAAGAAGGAAAAAAAAAAAAAAATTCTATAAAATACAAATGCATTAAACGATTTAATTCTCAAAAGAACAAAGTTTTTTTGTTTTTTTTTAAAACTAGAAATTACAATAAATCAAACGCTGTTATTGTATTATTTTCACAGAATTATACAAGTGTTAATATTGGTTGGTACCCCCCCCCCCCAAAAAAAAAGAAAACGGCTAAATTAGTCATTTTATTAATAAACTAGCATGCCTGTATCCCGGCGTTGCCCAGAAAAGAAGAATAACTAAAAAAAAAAAACAAAAAAAAACTCCTAGCTCAAATCTTGAACTATTTAGTTGTTTGTTGCTGATGATTGTCTGGAGCAGACCCCACAATATTAGAATGATAAACAAAAATGCTATTTCAAACTAGAGCCTGACAAACTGAAATTCTATTTCAAACTGGAGCCTGACAGGTGGGCGAAAATCCTAATTAAAACTTGAGCATGAAATAGAGAGGGAAATATTATTTCAAACTTGAACATGACATGTATGGAAACGTTATTTTAAGAAAAACTGGTTGTCCAACAGGCAAAATATATCGAGAGAAAAAAAAAAAAAAAAAAAAAAAAAAAACGAAATACTTTAGTGAAAAGAAAAAAGAACCTGAGGAAACTTGTTCAAACAAGTAAATGGTTTTGTTATTGCATAGAAGTGCAATCATGTGTTCAGAATACATTCTTTATTCGTATGTCCATCGCAAAAGGAACATTTCTATTTAGCAGCAATTAAGAGATCAGAAATGAATCATTGCACTGTGGGAACATCGATCATAAAAACAATTTGGAAAAAAACAAAAAAAAAACAAAAAAAAAAAAAACAACTTTCGTAGAAAAATGAACGATTTGTAAAAAAAAATATTTTTTAACTGGTGTGAAGCAACTACTTTTCATCCACCAGGTGGCAGACAGGAGAACAAAAGAGGCAACAACAGTAGCAACTGTCATAAGCTACGGTTAGTGATATTTTGAATCTATACTTGATTTCTAAGCTGGGCCATGATTGGTGTAAGCATTTAAATTCGTTTAGAGCTTGCACAATTAGAAACAAACCCTCAGGTAAACAGAACATAGGCATCAGAAGTTATAAAAGACAGCACTCACTACAATTCTTCCTTTTTGAGCCATGAGACAATACAGCTATCCAATTCATCGATTACGTATGGCACAATCACGTTGACGCACCGGTTCTTGCCAGATCACCGAAGTTAAGCAACGTTGAGCCTGGCCAGTACCAGATGGGTGACCATTTGGTAATACTAGGTGCTGTATGTACCTTCTGGGAAGGTTGGGCGTGGGGCCAGTACCCTCACCCCGTAAAAAGAACTCAGTCGCTACAAAAGCATCTACAAAGTTGTAGATGGCCTATGCCCCTCCAGGTGCTCGATGGATGGATGGACGGATGGATGGATGGGATTCATCGATTGCATTTCTTTAAAATCTTCAGACTTCTGTCTTGGGAAGCAAACTAAAATCCAAGGATCCAACATGTCTACAAGCACACACACACATGGATTGAATAACGTAACACATGTACAGACTCTTCTTGACTAGCAAGACATTTATTTAACACAACATGGACTCTCTAACCTTTTTCTTTGCCCAGATTCCTAGATATATTATACTTTACTGCTAATCCCATCCCTTTCCTCATCCCTTTATTGAGTGGATCCTGAGTACCTATCTCCACTAAAAGATAAACAGCTCGTAGAGATTCGGCAACAAACCATCCTAATTACGTACTGTTACAAAAACGATTCAATAAAGTTGTATTAGATGTTAGAATGAGACTTTGTCTTTCTATTTATGCGTGCTGAGCATGTGACGGGAGATTATAAAAGGGATAGCCCACTGTTTACTTCCTCTTTCTTGGCCAGGAAACACAGCTACTAACAATTGATCACATTACTTGAATCAACCCTGAAACTTCTGAGATGCACCCCACCTCCAGGCTGTGTTGACCCTGAGGTTGACTTCAACAAAAAGAGCCAAGAATCCAAATATGTGGACTCAGCATAACACACATGCCTACCAACATACACAGCTTGATTTCAACCCCTGTGTATGCAAACGTTTCTCAGATATAAATTTTTTTTTTTTACTAAGACCCTTCTTTCTTTTTTCTGATCCTAAACAAGATATATTGCCACTTGGAACATACAGGGCTACTATTTGGGATTGTGTCTAACAGGGGATTGTGAGGAGTTGAGCAACGAATTGTCTGTTCACATTACATTTAAACTTTTATCATGTTAGTGCAGTCAGGGAAGCAAACAGGGAATTCTAAAGCCGAACAATCCAAGGGAAGAAAGTATAAGAATAAAATGCTTTACGGCATTTAGGGACCTCAACAATGAATGGGTGGGATTTTGCTGCTTTTCGGGAGTATATATGTGTATGGGATACAAATGTAAGGAGTTTATCAGAGCACATTCCATTAAAGCACTTGTAAGACAGGTACAGGAATGTAACATTGCAGTGATGGGACAGAGGTCGGAGTTTGGCAGACAGTGTGGGACCTATTAGATGCAAGACTTTTTTCTGAACCCTGTTTAAGCGTGAGGGACTAGTGGCAGATGCACCAGCCCATATGTGGCAACAATATTCCATGAATGGATGAATTGTAGCTTTATAAAGATATAGACTACTCTCTGGTGTGAGCCATTTTCTAGCACAATCATTTTAATCTTAAAGACAATTCAATAAAGTTGTTTTTAAATGCTAGAATGAGATTTTGTTGCCCTATTCTAAAAGTGTTCTTCAAATATGAACGTTAGCTGCAAATACCCAATAAGCAATCCCAAATAAATTGGCAGTTTACTCAGAAGGTATAAGTGGGATATGTGCTAGTCAGGTGTATCTTTATAAAATGCATACAGATACCCGATGTAAAGTTTTAACTTGGTAGGTGTCGGCCACCATAAAAGCCGACTTGACTGAGTGTGAGTTACTGACCTTGGTTAGTGATCCACTTAGTGTTGATCACAAAAAAAGCCTTTGGCAAGGAAAAGCATTCTCTGTAAAACTTTTGCTTCGAATAAACTTTTGAATTTGAGAATTTATATCCATGAAAAGCTGTAGACATTTAAACATAAATCAGTTTTTTGTTTTTGTTTAATTCAGTGGATTTTCTGGATTAAAAGAAGTCAAGAACTCACATCTACGTTCATGTATACATTTAATTAAACAGAAGTTGCCATTCAAGTCGCATACCTGTGCCTATTTTACAAGTAATTTAATTGAATGTGCTCTCATAAAATCATAGAACTCCCAACTAATTGTATATATTTAATTAAACAAAAGTTTCCATGCATGCAGCTAGCTAGCTTCTGGGGCAGGGGACCTACCAGTGTGGATGATGCCTCTCACACTGCATCTTTCTGATGACACAGCTATATTCTAAATCAGTATTTTCCCAAACTTCATGAGCGTTATTGTCCGTTAGTCTGTTTGAGAGTTCACGTCTTACAAATTTGTTAAGTTTTGTGGGGTCAACACAATTTCTGACCTTCCCATTCGCTTTTCATTCGCTACAGCTATGAGGGAACACAATTCAGTGGGTCCACCAATCTGGATTATAACACCCAGTCTTTGCAATCTCTGTATTTTTCTCATCAGCGTTAATGATGTGTGTCATGCTGCACTTCATTCCTGATCCCTCCTACCACAAATATGACCAGAAGTAGGGGAGCTGTCTAAAACAAACCTAACACTCAACTCTCAGTTTTCTAAGACAATATTAATAAAAGCAAGAGAACTCTTAACTCGGACCATAACATTAGTAGACACAAAACTCAACAGCAACATAGATACGACCCAACACAGACTCGAACAGAAACGGCAATATGACCCGACCCGAATTTTAATATTAGTATAATTACATACGCAATCCAAGAGCAACTTACAAAGTTATTTTTGAATCACTCGGGTATTGTCTTTATATAATTCTTGAGCGAGTGCATTCTGATATTTCAAGGAGTGTCCAGTGAAAACGTACACATCGCCCTCAGGCACATCCATACATGCCCATCAAAGAGACAACTTCTTCAAAATCGTCAAATCAGGATTCTGAATACAACAGACATTTTTTTTTGTTTTTATGGAAATCACTCCAGACAAGGTATGAAACCACTTGATGCAAGGAGCTAAAATAAAGGAGAAAATAAGGGAAGTGAGAGTTATGAAGCTTTCGAAAGTAAACTCAAGATTTGAGTAACCAATTGCAAAAAAAACTGAAATGAATATCGACTTCCAAACTTGTCCACTCACCAGTGTGAACGGTTGCGTGTCGAGAAGGCTGTGTAGAAAAACGACTAAAAACATTTTTGTTTCGACATTTTTTAGATGAGGATTTTTATCTGATTTCGTCAGACTATGATTCTCATTTTGGATGTCATTCTTATAACGCTTTGGCCGAGGTAACCTCCAACCTTCTTCAGGTGCATCTTGTTGAACTCTGGAATTCATTATTTAATCCATGGGGTAGCTTTACGAAAGCAGAAAGCTTACTTTCTTGTTTCCCTTATTTTGCCATTTAGTCCTCATATTCCATGAGCTATGTTTCTGACAAGGAGGAAACAATTGCTGCTTTCTGGGTTATAATCTATTCATCTAACACTTTTCATTGGTTAGTTTTTAACTTTGAAGTAATTTTTTCTTTTTTAGTTTATTACATCAGGTGGCTTCATACCTAGTCTGGAGCAATTCTAATAAAAAAAAAAAAAAAGCTTGCTCTTGTTCGAGCAGTCATGACTATGTAGAAGTCTTAATTTGTAATTGTATTCTTAGCATTGCCCACACTTCTGATTGAACCTTCAACCTCCAGAAGATTGTCACTTAAAACTGATTATTACTAAGCATTTATGTCCATTAACGCCACAGGTCCATCATGAATTGTTTGGAAACTCATAAGAAGGGAAAGCGGAGCAAACTAAGATGATGAGAGGAAGAGAGAAAGAGGAAGAGATACAGAAATAAAATCTAGCCAAATAGCAATGAAAAGAAAAAAATTAAGTAAAGGTGGTAAAGTTCTTGTAAATGGACCGAAATAATAATCCTTGTAAAAGTAAATTTTGACCAAAAAGCAAAGAGCACTCTTGCAAGCAATATCAGGTGACAATCGGCCTTAAAAAGAAAAAAAAAAAAAAAAAAAAAAAAAAGACTTTCCAACCGACTTCCGAGTTGGTTTTACCAAACATGATCGACTGGCAAAGATGACGGACTCCAGCAGCTCACCTCCAAATATTAAATATATAGGTAACACTGTTGTTACATTACAATAATTTGCCAAAAATCTGGGGCTTTGGCAATTGCAGCCATCAACTATTTTCCCTGGTTGGCATGTGATACCTTCTGTTTGCATGAAACAAATAAACATTTAGATATTTGCCTTTGGACTATAAAATAAAACTTGAGTATATCATATTTTGTAATTTTTTTTCTTTGTGAAGCAGTACAATATTTCTCAAAGCACAATACCTCTTAAAAGCTCTTCATTATGGAATGTGAGTAGCCATTGGCAAAAAGAAAGCTGAAATCAGATGCATTTCCAACTGATGTATTTTCCAACATTTTTTCAGAGAGAACTATCATTTTAGGAAAAGGTAAGTCAAGGCAGATAGAGAACAAGAGAGAAAACAGGAAAAAAAAAAAGATAAAGCAAGAGAGAGGAAGAAATATGGTAAAATAGTCCCAAAAATGGAGTGTTTTTACCAGCCCTAAAAGAGCCCCTGGGGTACACCCAACGGTTATCGCGAAGTATAGACTAACAAAATTATATAGAAATCAGTTAGTTACAACTTTTCAGAAAGTTTTATAAAAATCCAAGGCATCAATTTTTTTTTTAATAAGCGCATAAGTATCAATTTTAGCCATTTTAACCCGAAAAGAACCGGTAGGGGGGAAACTGGAGTTTTCCCAGAAAATCCGTTCTATTACTTTTTTTACTCATATCATGTTTAATGTTTTTGTGGAAAATTTCAAAACATTCCTAGCCATAGTTATTGAGAAAAGTATGAACGGACGAACAGTCAAGGGTAAATTTACAGGTCCACTCTTCTTTTGTGCGTGTGTGTGGGGGAGAGGGGACAAAAAAAAAAAAAAAAAAGATTACAGATTTGTGATCACAAAAGTATATTCGTCTCTTAAGCTATGCACTAACCATTATGCTATATTTGTTGGCATGGATCTACGTTTTAGAGACAAAAAAAATGGCTTGGGAAAAATTTGATGGCCATGATGTTCCCTTTCATTACTAACTTAGTGTCACCCCGCCCCGTCTCCTCCAAAAAGAATAGCTTCTTACTTTTGATACAATGCCAAAATATGCTACAAACTCCACACAAGCAAATATCATACGAACGAAAACAACAAAAAAAAAGAAATATGCAAGTTACATTATTTAAACAAAAGACATTTACAGACATGGCATCTTTGCCGAACATACCACCGGATAACTCTTGAGGGAGACAGAAAAAAAAAAAAGTCGGTATCACAAAGCAGACGGTTTTGGAGTGTGAAAAAATAAAATGGGTGAACAGATTGAAATTCACATTTCAATTTTGCGATAATTCATTTTTTTTTTTATTTTATAATGTCTGGATGTAAGTGAAATTTAATCTTTTTTTTTTTTCTCTTTATATACATCTGATTCTTTTCAGGTTTACTTCATGTTAAGATATTATTTTTCATATATGACAATCACATTGACACACGGGTTCTCGTTAGATAACCAAAGTTAAGCAACGATTAGTCTGGTCAATACAAGAGGAGTGACCATTTGGAAACACCGGGCGTTACATAAACTGCAAAACTTATCGAAAGAAGCTGGTTCAACCTACCTACAGTGAATGCCGCTTCAGTAAGATTTTTTCTATGACAGGCAAGTTATTTTTTTAATGGCGGTGTTTTTCAACTTAACGTACACGATATTGTATATCTACGTTCACATATAAAAGCAGTCATACCTTAAAAAGATGGGGAACGCATCAACATAATGGGCTTAATACAGAGTTTTATGTTATTTCTTCTTGCAACCGCTTTCTCAAAGAAAAGACATTGCCAATCTATCTCTGCTCTATCGCTATTTTCATGGCAGTTCTCAACTGAGCTTCAATCTATGCTGCCCACCCCCTGCAAAAAATTCACAACACTTGACTAGCTACAACCATTATCAATAATTTCTTCTACTCTCTATTTGTGCCTAAAACTAAACGCAAATTCCATGAACAAAGTTCCTCTCCTAAAACTATCTACTAGTGAAACTTTATACTGCAGGGTTGCTTTTCAGCTGACTGTAACATGGTAGTGTTCAAGTTCACTGTAAACAAGTTTTTTGTTGAGCTATTAAATAATCAAATTTTACATAACTGTCACCGCTGCTGATTATTATGCTGTTTTTTCACCAACCACCTAAAATGAACAAGCCGAGTATGCGAGATCCCCTCCACAAGTAAAAAATTTACTTTCACCATGACTAATGTTTGTGCAAAATTTTCAAAAAGTCCAAGGCGTGGTCATTGCTAAAAGTGTGAACAAATGAACGGATTAATAATTTCGGGGCAATTGTACCCCTAAAATGTCCCCTGCGGGAGCAATCAAAGTTATCCCGGAAAATCCGTTCTGGTAAAATTTATTTTCACCATGACTAATGTTTGCGCAAGTTTTAAAAAATCCAAATTGTGGTTATTGAGAAAAGTGCAAAGGTACAAACGATCTTGTGGCAATTTTACCCTATAATGCCCGCTGAGGTCGTAAAGACTTGATAAGTTATGACTCATGTAAAAAAAAAAAAAAAAAAAAAAAAAAAAATTCTAAGTTGCAAACTTAATGAAATTGCCATCTGAGTTTTCTTATTGATTTAATATTAAAATAAAAATCTAACTTTGAATTCACTGTGATATATTTTTTTTTTCCGGAGGGGGGGGGGAGAAGAAGAAGAAGAAGATACCCCCCCCCCCCAAATGTACTCCTCGTCTCAGCATAAGTCTGGTAAGTATGCATTCAAATGCTTAGTATTTCTAAAATGAACAATTCAAGAACAACTAAATCCGATAAAATAGTAAATTGGATTCACAGTTTTAATTGCTGGCAGCCATGATGATGTCTTGAAATCCGTTCGGGCGAAATAGGTGAAGTATTTAGACAGTTCCATACTACCTCCTTTCTCGTTTGGTAAATGTGACGGAACGATTACTGACAAATTAGAACAATGGTAGTGGCAGCAGCTGGAGCAGTAAGTGACATAGCATAGCCATGCAAACAGACACTACTCTGCTACTCTGGATTAATTGCCTATTTTCCAATGAACGAAAAGTAAATATATATGCATGTGTGAGATATATATCTATACATTATAACAACACGCATATATATTTATGTTTTGTTCATAGGGAGAAAAAAAAGTTGTTTTTAAAGAATAAATATAAAGAATCTCCTCCGCATTTAGTTGAAATGTGCTTTGATCTATTTTGCTAAAAAAATAAAGATAAGATAAAATATTGACCCTAAGCAGCAAATTGTTATAAAAACGTGAGACGAGCAAAAGAGAGAGTAAGTGTAAAAGTGAAAAATGACAGAGAAAGAAAGAGAGAGAGAAAAAGAACAAAAAAAAGAAAGCAAAAGAGAGAGAAAGAGCAAAAGAAAAATAGAGAGAGAGAGAAAGAGCAAAAGAAAAATAGAGAGAGAGAGAAAGAGCAAAAGAAAAATAGAGAGAGAGAGAAAGAGCAAAAGAAAAATAGAGAGAGAGAGAAAGAGCAAAAGAAAAATAGAGAGAGAGAGAAAGAGCAAAAGAAAAATAGAGAGAGAGAGAGAAAGAGCAAAAGAAAAATAGAGAGAGAGAGAGAAAGAGCAAAAGAAAAATAGAGAGAGAGAGAAAGAGCAAAAGAAAAATAGAGAGAGAGAGAGAAAGAGCAAAAGAAAAATAGAGAGAGAGAGAGAAAGAGCAAAAGAAAAATAGAGAGAGAGAGAGAAAGAGCAAAAGAAAAATAGAGAGAGAGAGAGAAAGAGCAAAAGAAAAATAGAGAGAGAGAGAGAAAGAGCAAAAGAAAAATAGAGAGAGAGAGAGAAAGAGCAAAAGAAAAATAGAGAGAGAGAGAGAAAGAGCAAAAGAAAAATAGAGAGAGAGAGAGAAAGAGCAAAAGAAAAATAGAGAGAGAGAGAGAAAGAGCAAAAGAAAAATAGAGAGAGAGAGAGAAAGAGCAAAAGAAAAATAGAGAGAGAGAGAGAAAGAGCAAAAGAAAAATAGAGAGAGAGAGAGAAAGAGCAAAAGAAAAATAGAGAGAGAGAGAGAAAGAGCAAAAGAAAAATAGAGAGAGAGAGAGAAAGAGCAAAAGAAAAATAGAGAGAGAGAGAGAAAGAGCAAAAGAAAAATAGAGAGAGAGAGAGAAAGAGCAAAAGAAAAATAGAGAGAGAGAGAGAAAGAGCAAAAGAAAAATAGAGAGAGAGAGAAAGAGCAAAAGAAAAATAGAGAGAGAGAGAGAAAGAGCAAAAGAAAAATAGAGAGAGAGAGAGAGAAAGAGCAAAAGAAAAATAGAGAGAGAGAGAGAAAGAGCAAAAGAAAAATAGAGAGAGAGAGAGAGAAAGAGCAAAAGAAAAATAGAGAGAGAGAGAGAGAAAGAGCAAAAGAAAAATAGAGAGAGAGAGAGAAAGAGCAAAAGAAAAATAGAGAGAGAGAAAGAGCAAAAGAAAAATAGAGAGAGAGAGAGAAAGAGCAAAAGAAAAATAGAGAGAGAGAGAGAAAGAGCAAAAGAAAAATAGAGAGAGAGAGAAAGAGCAAAAGAAAAATAGAGAGAGAGAGAAAGAGCAAAAGAAAAATAGAGAGAGAGAGAGAAAGAGCAAAAGAAAAATAGAGAGAGAGAGAGAAAGAGCAAAAGAAAAATAGAGAGAGAGAGAAAGAGCAAAAGAAAAATAGAGAGAGAGAGAAAGAGCAAAAGAAAAATAGAGAGAGAGAGAGAAAGAGCAAAAGAAAAATAGAGAGAGAGAGCACAAAAGAAAAATAGAGAGAGAGAGCACAAAAGAAAAATAGAGAGAGAGAGCACAAAAGAAAAATAGAGAGAGAGAGCACAAAAGAAAAATAGAGAGAGAGAGAGAGCGCAAAAGAAAAATAGAGAGAGAGAGAGAGAGAGCGCAAAAGAAAAATAGAGAGAGAGAGCGCAAAAGAAAAATGGAGAGAGAGAGCGCAAAAGAAAAATGGAGAGAGAGCGCAAAAGAAAAATGGAGAGAGAGAGCGCAAAAGAAAAATGGAGAGAGAGAGCGCGCAAAAGAAAAATGGAGAGAGAGAGAGCGCAAAAGAAAAATGGAGAGAGAGAGCGCAAAAGAAAAATGGAGAGAGAGAGCGCAAAAGAAAAATGGAGAGAGAGAGCGCAAAAGAAAAATGGAGAGAGAGAGCGCAAAAGAAAAATGGAGAGAGAGAGCGCAAAAGAAAAATAGAGAGAGAGAGGGGGAGAGAGAGCAAAAGAAAAATAGAGAGAGAGAAAGAGAGCAAAAGAAAAATAGAGAGAGAGAAAGAGAGCAAAAGAAAAATAGAGAGAGAGAAAGAGAGCAAAAGAAAAATAGAGAGAGAAAGAGAGCAAAAGAAAAATAGAGAGAGAAAGAGAGCAAAAGAAAAATAGAGAGAGAAAGAGAGCAAAAGAAAAATAGAGAAAGAGAGCAAAAGAAAAATAGAGAAAGAGAGCAAAAGAAAAATAGAGAGAGAAAGAGAGCAAAAGAAAAATAGAGAGAGAAAGAGAGCAAAAGAAAAATAGAGAGAGAAAGAGAGCAAAAGAAAAATAGAGAGAGAAAGAGAGCAAAAGAAAAATAGAGAGAGAAAGAGAGCAAAAGAAAAATAGAGAAAGAGAGCAAAAGAAAAATAGAGAGAGAAAGAGAGCAAAAGAAAAATAGAGAGAGAAAGAGAGCAAAAGAAAAATAGAGAGAGAAAGAGAGCAAAAGAAAAATAGAGAGAGAAAGAGAGCAAAAGAAAAATAGAGAGAGAAAGAGAGCAAAAGAAAAATAGAGAGAGAAAGAGAGCAAAAGAAAAATAGAGAGAGAAAGAGAGCAAAAGAAAAATAGAGAGAGAAAGAGAGCAAAAGAAAAATAGAGAGAGAAAGAGAGCAAAAGAAAAATAGAGAGAGAAAGAGAGCAAAAGAAAAATAGAGAGAGAAAGAGAGCAAAAGAAAAATAGAGAGAGAAAGAGAGCAAAAGAAAAATAGAGAAAGAGAGCAAAAGAAAAATAGAGAGAGAAAGAGAGCAAAAGAAAAATAGAGAGAGAAAGAGAGCAAAAGAAAAATAGAGAGAGAAAGAGAGCAAAAGAAAAATAGAGAGAGAAAGAGAGCAAAAGAAAAATAGAGAGAGAAAGAGAGCAAAAGAAAAATAGAGAAAGAGAGCAAAAGAAAAATAGAGAGAGAAAGAGAGCAAAAGAAAAATAGAGAGAAAGAGAGCAAAAGAAAAATAGAGAGAAAGAGAGCAAAAGAAAAATAGAGAGAAAGAGAGCAAAAGAAAAATAGAGAGAGAAAGAGAGCAAAAGAAAAATAGAGAGAGAAAGAGAGCAAAAGAAAAATAGAGAGAGAAAGAGAGCAAAAGAAAAATAGAGAGAGAAAGAGAGCAAAAGAAAAATAGAGAAAGAGAGCAAAAGAAAAATAGAGAGAGAAAGAGAGCAAAAGAAAAATAGAGAGAGAAAGAGAGCAAAAGAAAAATAGAGAGAGAAAGAGAGCAAAAGAAAAATAGAGAGAGAAAGAGAGCAAAAGAAAAATAGAGAGAGAAAGAGAGCAAAAGAAAAATAGAGAGAGAAAGAGAGCAAAAGAAAAATAGAGAGAGAGAGAGCAAAAGATAAATAGAGAGAGAGAGAGCAAAAGATAAATAGAGAGAGAGAGAGAGCAAAAAAAAGAGAGAGAGAGAGCAAGCGAAAGAAAGAGTAAAAGAGAGAGCGTGAGAGAAAGTAAGGAAGAGCGAGATAAAGCAAAAAAAAAAGAGAGCGAAATAGAATGAACAAAAAAAAAAAAAAAAAAAGAGAACCAAAGATACAGAATCATATCTTTAATACTATCCGGGGGGGGGGGGAGTACCCGGCGTTGCTTGGGTGTTTGGCGGTGTGTGTGTGGTTTTGGTTTTAGGTAAATCAAAACACCCGGGTGTTTGTGTCAGGTGGGGGGGGTTAAAATAAATAAAAAAGTTTTGGTAGGTAAGCATGAAGGATCGAACCTGAACCCTTGAGTCGAAGTTGGAAATTAAAGTGTGAAAAAAAATAAACGTGCGACATTAACCACTGGGCCACCACGAAATAGTAACGGAAACATGTTTGAATTTATTTAAGTTTTAAAACTTGGCAGGTGCCCGTACTTATTGAGGTCAACTTTGACTGCGGGGCAGTATTTTATTTACTGCAAGGCAGGATTTTTTTTTTTTGTTTCCCCAAGATGTTGTAAGGAAAACCAGCTCCCCATAAAAAGGGGATTGTCCAAATTGAATAGCAATTGTTTGATATAAGGAGAAACTCCACATTGATCAAAGCTGATTGCTTTTGGACATTTCCGGAAAAATGCCGCCAGAATTAATTTCGCATTTATTATATGAAAAAGCTTAATGCACATGCGGTGATCGAAAAATGTTGAATATTTATCTTTTCACAGTCGAGCAAATCAAATAGACAGGCGACTCCTGTAGATATTATGATTTAGACGTGATATAAAAAGTTTTAAGGAGTGAGCCGACCGATCGCTTCTCGGAAAAAAGCCTTTCTCGGACATACACAAAAAGCGAACATACATATATACATACATTTTCGCTTTTATATTTATAGACTAACGGGGGGTGGGGGTGGGGGTACCCGGCGTTGCCCGAGTGTTTGTAGATGTGTGTGGTTGTTAATGAAAACCTAAGAATAATCCAAGTAAAAAAGAAAACAGAAAGCGGAGGTACAACACAAAAAAAAAAAAAAACTAACGTAAGGCAAACGAACAATGTTAAATGTAAAAAATCGAAAAAACAAAAAAGAAAACAGAAAAACGAACGTTAAAACCAAAAAAAAAAAAATGTGAAAAATGGCTTTAATAAGCCTGTTTCGATATTAAAATTTTAAAAATTGGTGGGTACCCGGGTGTTTTTGGGTGTGTGTGGTCGGTTGGGGGTGTTAATGAAAACCTAAGAATAAGCGAAGTAAAAAAAACAGAAAAACAAATGTTACATGAAAAATGGCTTAAATAACACTGGTTCAATATTTAAATTTAAAAAATCGGAAAAAAAAAAGAAAAAAAAAAAAAAGAAGACATCACCCACCACGATTCGAACCTAAAATGTTTAGATAATGAACCAACACTAACCAACTGAGCTAACATGACGTACATGAAATTTAGTTAGTTCTTCATATATTTAAACTAAATCAGGTCATGACATCATCTGACGCATGCGTAGAACCGATCTTGTCATGAGAGGACAGTTTTTGTTGACCCCCCCCCCCCCATAGAAAAATGTTGATTTCAGGGTGAAAAAATTAACGTTTTTGGCCAATTTTTCGATATTTTTTGGGCGAAGGATGGAGCTTCAATATGATACCAAGTTTGTCAATTTTTGTTCTGTCTGTCGAAAGTTTTTAGCGGACACACAAGCACACATACATGCATTTTCGCTTTTCTATATATAGATGAAAAAATAGTTTGTTGTGGGCGTGGTTGTACAACGAGTAACCTCCTTATTTGTATTCAACTTGCAACTTCTAAAATGTAAAATTTCTTCTCTGTTGAGTTTTCTATTTACCTCTCACCACAAGGACCGGGTGTGACACAAGGCCAACTTCAATATATGGGGAAGCCATGACTGAATGTCATATGGCTGGCAGGGCTCTACATTGTGAGTGAAACAGTCGCATTTGTGAGTGATTTTTCCAAGTGGCGACTAGAAATAATGAAACACTTTTCTTTTGACGATTGTATTTCTTTCACTGATACTCTTTCAAAGCTCATTATGGAGTAAAAAATATCTTTTCAACTTTTTTTTTTTTTTTTTTCGAAATAAAACGAACAAAGTTAAATTATTTAAACAATAAAAGGTTTAACAAAACAATATACTTTTTTTTAACAAAGGCTGTTTTAAAAAACATCTGAGGAAATTCAAATGTTTATACCTTCAAGTATCAACATAAAATTCAGTGTATATTTAGAATTACACTTATTAAAAAAAAAAAAAAAAAAAAATATACAAAATATTTGATGTACATACTCGTCATAGAACGAAGATGTCATATTCTAAAAATCATATGGGTTTGGCGAATAAATTTTCTATTTGGCTAGTAAACGAAAATATTTAGTTGTCAAAGCTCAACTAAAGATAAATTTGTCCCTAGAGCCCTGGCTGGTGACTTTTTTTTTTTTTTTTTTTTTTTTTTAAGTTTTCATTCCATGATCCCTGCCTCCAAGTGATTTTATGCGAGAGGTAAATTGTGTCGATGGTCAAATTGATTTTGTTGATTTTTTTTTAATCTTGTCTATGCAGTTTTCTTCTTTTTTTTTTTATCTCATCTATAAGGTTTCTTTTTTTTATGTAAGGTGTCTGCATTTATTTGTGCAGTTAAGGGTTCCCAGATTAAATGAAATCTTGTCCTGGAATCCAGTAAGACAAAGAGACCATAAGAAAAAGATGAACTATAACATAATTAACTGTTCGATTGGAGAAGAGAAAAATGAATGTTCTTAACTTGTTTACTATTCCAAACCAAAATTGTATTTTCATTATATATCAAAAAAGCTTAAATGTAGGCACGTTAATCTTTGGAAAACAAACAACTATGTCAAAACATATTTTGGTAGTACAATTGACTATCAAATTTTAAAAGGAGTTGGATAGAAAAAATTTGATAGACAAAAAACAAAAATAATGCCTTACATCAAATTTTTAGTTATAATTATATTATTATTATATATGTCAGTGTCTATCGCTCTCTTTTTTGCAATTTTCTTATCAGTTTGTTCAAGTTAGGGATGGCGCATCCTACAGAATGCCAGACATTCACCTGCTAGCTCATATATTCCAGCCAAGAGATTTTTTTTAAATATTTTAACCATCCCTTATTTGCAATTGTTTGAATCTCTTTTTCACTTGGTTCACCAGGTATATTTGCCAGGTTGGTTGGTTGGTTGTTTTACGGCATATCAACCTTTTCCAGGTTATTTAATGCCGAATCTGGTTATTTTGAGGAACGATTTTTAATGGAGTATATATTTTTTTTTTTTTTAAGTCAGATTCTATTTAACCCATAGTTGGGACCCTAACAGGTACTACCACTCAGGGTCAGAGTGGACCTGGGAGCAATGGAAATTAAAAGGTAGCTCCACACTCCCCAAGGCCCGCAAGGTGGGGCCTCACCATCAGATATAGTTTTAGGTCATATCCAGGACCTATTTGCCAGGTAGTTTTGGAATTCTTTTCCATGAGTCCAGTTACTCCTATAATTACTGAAAGGATGGAAATCTTCCTAAGATTCCAGTTTCTTAAAATCCTAAACTATTAATTTGTTCTTGGCAACATGATGAGTAATGTGGGCATATTTTTTCATAAATTTACCATTTAGGGTGTGCCACAAAACTTGCTCCCCCCCCCACCAAGATAAAAACATTAAAATGTAAAACTAATTCTATATTTATTGCTTAAATCCAAATGGATATTATACAAGTATATGTATTGACACATTGACTTTTGTTAGATTACCAAAAAAAAACAAAAAAAACAAAAACAATATTGGCCTACCATTTGGAATACTAAGTGCTGTAACACCTAGCTATGAGCAAATAGCATCACCAACCAGCAGTGCCTAGCATGGTAACTATGGCACAATCCTCTACCAAAAACTGAAGCAGTATTCACTTAAACAGGTTGAACTGGCTTCCTCTAAAGGAGAAAGTTTCATGGGAATATCAAATTTATAAGCAGTCCCCAGTTGCTTGTATATCCCGATCAGGGAAGAGGACGACATTAGTCTTTTGCAGTTTGTGCAGAGGTATTGACGTCCTCCTACATACAGTGCTTGATATTCCCAAATGTCTGGGTACTGACCAGCCTCAACGTTGCTTAACTTTAGTTGATCTAGCAAGAACTGTATCAATGTAATTATGCTGTGTGTATAATATATATATATATATATATATATAAAAAAATTTTTTGTTATCCATCTCAAGAACAGCATATTTCCACTTCCTGCATTGTGATAGACCACTTTGAGCCCTGTTGATTATACACATTACACTTTATGCTTTAAGTAAACTACCCCATCGCAATGTTGCATTACTAAGTGAACCCGTTAATTAAACAGGTCCTACTAGTATTATTTCATTTAAATGCATGACTATGATCGCCCATTCTGGAATAAGGAAAAATTATGACTCGTCTTAACTCTAGATAGATTCATCAGAAAGCAAAATGTCTGAAACCGGATTTTTAATTTTAAACAGACACCCACATTCATTTGAATTTGAAAGTCTACTAAACACCATCCTCGAATGTCTATGGTCTTGCTGTACAGGGGTTTGTCAAGACAATCTGGCATAAAGATATTTCTCCAGACAAGTAAACCCAGATCAAATATTCAAAATAACACAGTATTTATTCAAAGTTGAAATAAGATCCTTTTGACACAACTATACATTGACTCATTCCGAAAATAATGCGGCTTCTCCAACTAAATTGATATGTGAAACAAAATGAAGAAACAAACTATATTTCCCCCCCCCCCAACAAAAGGAGGGTGGACCTGTAAATTCACGTTGTCCGTTCGTCTGTCCACACTTTTCTCAATAACTACACCTTGGAATTTTTTGAAAGTTTGCACAAGTTAAACATGATATGAGTAAAAAAACTCCAGTTGACCCCCCCCCCCATTCCCAGGGATGCCTTTCAGGTTAAAATGGCTAAAATTGACACTTCTGCGCTCATTAAAAAAAATTTATGCCTTGGATTTTTATAAAACTTTCTGAAAAGTTGTAACTAACTGATTTCCATATAATTTTGTTTGTCTATACTTCGCGATAACTCTTGGTGTACCCCAGGGGCTCTTTTAGGGCTAACACTCCCTTTTTGGGTCTATTTTACCATATTTGTCTAAAATTTTCTGTGTATGTCTATCTAGCAGTTAGTATGGTGCTGAACTCAAATTTGGGGCTAAATGGTGAGAGGGCAGATGATGGACTTGGTTATTTCTTTTTTGCATGGTGCAGAATTCAAACTGGCATATGTTAAGGCCTAAAACTGCATCGATTGTTCATTTTCACCAGGATTTGACGTCCCCTGGGGACTTTAAGGGCTAAATGAGGGATGGGTGGGTGCTGAACTTAGTCATTTTTTATGCCTTGTTCACTATGCACTCACGGGCGACCATCCATGCTTCACTTGTTCTAAGATGAAAATGTCTTGTTTGTTAATTATAAAGCATTCCATTTTCATTCGTAGAATTCAATGTTCGATTGGAGAAAAGAAAAATTAATGTTCTTAGCTTGTTTGCCCATTCAACATTTGAAAGGTAAAGGGAAATTTTAATGAAACGCTTGAATGTTTATCTACCTCATAGACATCAAGAAAGGGGTTCCTTTATTTCTGAAAACTTACTGAAGTAAAATGAAAAAAGTGAAATAACATTTGATAAAGAGGTTTTACCTCAAAATATATTACACAACCCTGTGACACACACTCGAATGCTGTGCGATGTGCTATAGTCGAAATTAAATCAAGTAATATTTACTAAAAAAAAAAAAAAAAGACTTTTTGTCGTCGTCCTCAACAACAGCATATTTCCACTTACTGCATATGCGATAGACTTCTATGAGCTCTGTCGATTATACACATTACACTTTATGCTTCAAGTAAACTACGCCACCACAATGTTGCATCACTGCATCTGTTTTATAAGTACTTCAATAGAATATGCTCTGAGCACTTGTGCCTCCTCGACATACATACCCTAGATGAACCTGACAGCAAAATATCACCATTTCACTGTTGAGGTTCCTAGAAAGCTTCCAACTCTAATAGTTTCTTTCCTCAAATTGATAAACCTTGATATTTCCATCCTTATTTCCTGCTTCCCTGACTGTACTAACATGCAGAAGTTTTAATGTTAATGTTAACAGACATCTCACTGCTCAACTCCCCATATAATCCAATGTAGACATGATCTTAAATAGTAGCCCTTGTTTGAGGTAATAATAATACACACACACATATACTAGCAGGCCGCCCGGCATTGCCCAGTCGTAAAATAAGCATAAAAATTATATTTTAATTCATACAGAAACTGACACATATGCATGCAGTGTTTTTTTCCCAAACAGTTCATTTCTTGTAAGTAAAAAAAAAAATAAATAAAAATACTTGGGCTGAGCTCGAAACTAAAACTTAAAGACAGTGAACCAAATACAATAACCATTAGGCCGGCTTGACACGAACTTTAAAAAGTGTTTTCACACCTACTTATTTTTAACATAATGAATATGTCATGTTAACCATTCACGCATGCCTGTTAGCAAACAGATAAAAATCCGACGACTTCCATGTGCCAATTTTGACCCCCTTAGCATCCGTTTTTTTCCGGATGAAAACTGATTAAAAAGCTTACCACAAGTCTGAATATGCTATATACCAACATCGAGTACATAGATTGAGAAGTGAATTAAGTAAAAATGTCTGTGTGTGAAGACACTTCTCAATCTATCTACTCGATGTTGGTATATAGCATATTCAGACATGTAAGCTTTTTAATCATCTATAATATAAATCTCATCTGTCTGTTTAAATGTATGTATGTATGTATGTATGTATGTATGTATGTATGCCTAAAACTTTCGACAGAGGCAACGGATTTTTATGAGATCAGTATCGTTTTGAAGCTCGACACTTTGGACGACAAATATTGAAAAATTGGCTAAAAACATTAATTCCTTCCTTCTCAACTGAGCACTTTTCTATAGAGAGGGGTTGCTTTTTTCGCCAATAGTTTCAAAAGTGATCCCCTCTTTTCGATTGACTAGCCTTAATTTAAACCTTCGCCACTTCCAGTTTGGTGATGGATGCAACGGCGAAGACGTCACACTTTTTTTTCACATTCTTCTCCTTCGCGGTACGGGTTTGAGCCTGTCTAATATCACTTTTTTTTTTTTCCTTTTTTTTTTGATCAACAACACACACCTTTAGGCACGCAGGCTAGTATATAACATTTCTAATGAATGGACAAGTCATGAAACTGCAGTAAAGTATCAAAATAGCTAAAATTATTAATATTTTGAAGCTGTCTAAAAAGATATTGAGCCTTTATAGGCATGAACACTTACTGTTTTGGTTTGGCTTTCGAATTCATGCTTAAACAACATTTATTAGGAGACGATATTTCTATGCGTATATATGTAGAATGAAAACTTGTTATGAGCTACTGCCATCGTTGGGTCTTATATTTGTGCTGCAATTAAAACTTGATGACCAATGATGGATCGCTTCAAGAATTTTGGTCATGCTTAGAATACTTTCTGTTACCATCTGTCACTGGCAAAAAATCTCCTTTCTGCTATCAAAAGGGTAACCTTATCTTAGGGAAGAGGAAAAAGATGCAGGAAGTCAATTCTGGCGATTACAGGGTTAGGGTCACGATAATCTCATTTTCTTACAGTTACACCCTACCTCACCTCAAGTGCGTCGCTTAAAATAAAAATAAAACTTTCTCCTGTTTCTGAATTTTTGAGACGAGGATTGATAATTCATATTATTCGGACTTCACACATTTTGGTCAATGTAACCTCCGACATTCCTCAGGTGTACCTTTTCGAACTCGGCAATCTGTACAAAATTCTAATGGAGCCCTTTATTTAATCTGCGGGGGTAGCATGCTCTAGTTCTGTTAGCCACAACCGGGTAAAAGTCTTAAGTAATTTGCAATTGTACTTTGTGTGTCACCCGCACTGAAGATTGAACCTTCAACCTCCAGAAGAGTGTAACTTACAATTAAATTTACTAAGTACTTTATCCACTACACCACAAATCAAAAGACATGTGGCATAGTGCGTGCATCATCCAAAATATAATTGCAAATTACTTGAGACTTTTACCAAGTTATGGCTGACGGAAGAAGAGCATGCTACCCCTGTAGCTTAAATAATGGGTTCCGTTCAAAATTTTGTGCAGATTCCCAAGTTTGACAGAAAACTTCCGCAGTCAGATAGATACACCTGAAGAAGGCCAAAGGTTACATCAGTCAAAATTTTCTGTCAATAACACACAAGATAAAAACAATAGTCAGAACAATACAAATAATATGAAAACGTTCTATTTTGCTTTTCACGATTCAAAGTATAATAAAAAGTTTTACGTGTTGCGTATCCTGAGTTACCAAATTCCTCATGAATAACATTTGCTGACTATACTTTACAAGGCAATGATTCATTCCCACTTGGAATACGGGTCCCTAGTGCTTGCCTGAGTTGGTAAGGTGTTCTCTGATTCTCTTGAGAGTCTACAGCATCATGCCATCAGATATATACATATTCCCTGCCGCGACCCTGTTCCCTCAGGAGTATATGATCTACTTGGATTAGATCTGCTGTCTACTCACCAGAATGTAACAGTTGCTTCAGTTGCCTACAGATTATTTCATGGTTCTTGCCCCATCGCAATGCTGAACGTGCTGCCTAAGAATTGTGTGAATGAAAATGTATCACTATCACATATTTGGAGTTCTGTATTGGCTAATTATCATGCTGTTCCTAAGTTTTATGCGTTCCCTAATTAGCTTAGTAGCCTCTGTCTATTGCTAACAACCATGGCTGAAGGAAACAAAAAAAAGGTTAAAAAAATAAATAAAATATTGATTTATATAAGTGACTAGCCTGGGTGTCCGGCATTGCCTGGGTGTTTGGAGGTGTGTGTTGAGCATAAAAAAATTTTTTTTTTTAAGTGATAGTAGACAGGCAGGCAGGCTCAAACCCGTACCGCAAAGGAGGAAAAGAACATGAAAAAAAAAAAAAAAAAACAAACAAAAAAAAAAAAAAAAAAAAAAAAAACGCAATGTCTTTGCTGTTGCGGTCATCGCCAAACCGGAGGTGGCGAAGGTTTAAATTAAGGCTAGTCAATCAAAAAGAGTGGATGACTTTCGAAAATATCGTTGAAAAAAGCGAACCCTCCCTGTAGAAAAGTGCCCAGTTGAGGCTGAAGGAATTAATGTTTTTAGCCAATTTTTCAATATTTGTCATCCGAAGGGTCGAACTTCAAAACGATACCGATCTCGTGAAAATCCACTGTCGAAAGTTTAAGGCAGACATACAAACATACATACATACATGATGATGATTGCAACGTCTTGTCAGATGAGTGCCACTCTCTCAGACACTTAAAGTCCATGAGCCCAAAAATGACTTCCATCACCACAGAACCATTTTAATAGACAAATGTCTGAGGGAGTATCTATACACAGATGATGTTACAGAGTCTTAGCTTTGTACGACAGCTGTCTCTCTCTCGGTTCAAAATGTTGAGATCCAGCAACAAGCAAGAACAAGATAGCCAACAAGTTCAATTGCAGACCAGCTTAATGCGAGTACTAGTCTCCCGCTTTATAGTTTTTTTTAAATCAGAGATTTGCTTCTCCTAGAAAGGTTGCCTTCACCACAGCATACATACATATATACATTTAAACAGACAGGTGAGATTTATATTATAGATGGTCAGATGGAGATTCATAAATGCATTTGATAGGACAAAATATCGACAAAGTATAAAAGAAACAAAAAAATACACACAAAATGGATTAGTTTCAACGTTTTTACTTTGGACATTATTCTCATGTTTCGCTTGATCTAACCTCCAATTTTCTTCCAGTTTGTCTTGTCGAAATCTACACAATTTTGAATTATTTAATCCATGGGGATAGCTTGCCCTCGTTCTGTCAACCATCTTAAATAATTTGTAATTGTATTCTCAGTTTAATAAAAGCGTTAAGTTTCTATATTGCCATCAATATTTCTTTCATATTACATTTATCATGCTGAAATAGAATTGTATGGTTACCTATGGCCTATTTGGTATAATACAACTGTGTCCTGATGATTCGTGCATCTTCTATCAGACCAAAGTGCCATAAAAAAAAAAAGTACAATTTTATATATCAGAGAGGCGGTAGCACTCTCTATATAGGGATGGCCCGTACACGCCTATATACGCGTACAAAACAAAACTATCCAAATCTCAACTAAAATCAACTTATAAGTTTCAAAAAGCACATATTCTTACAGAGAAGTGTCTTACGAATCCAGCGAGTGTCAGAACGTCGGTTAAAATGTCAAAAGAGAGCAAAAAAAAAAAAAGGGTACAAAAATGGCCAATTGTTCTTCTTTCTTCTTCTTTCTTCTTTCTTTTGAGACGATGTATCTCGGTGTACGAACGGTCTCTGACAAAGTTCAAGCATCAATCGACTGCTCTTTACACGGAGAAGTGCAGTGACCCATTGCTTTTTAGCTATTATATAAAAACTAGAAGAATACTGGCCCCAGAAATAGAACAGTTTTGCACCACTTTTATACCTCCTTATGGAGATTAAAATCAAAATATAATGATAATAAAGCTTATGTTAGAATCATTATTAGTCATTATTATAATTTCAAACCGAATACATAGCATGATTTTGATTCTAGAAAATATCTGAAATTGAAATCTTAAGCTTAAGTGGTTTTAAGAAGAAATCAAAATTAAGGGAATCTTGCTTAATGACAATTTGATCAAATTTAAAGCAAATTTGAAAATGTTTGATTTTTAAATGGGCGGTTAAGTCCATACTATGCCCCTTGAAATACACCAAAGAAACTGAAATTTGTGGAATATTTTTTACTTGATGTCTAACTGGCGTTAATCTGAATTTTCACAAAGAGCTGACAGAATGAGAACAAGCTACTTGTGTATTAAATAAAAACTTCCAATTGAAATTCCATACAGATTACAGAGTTTGACAACATGCACCAGAAGAAGGTCGGATGTTACATCAGGTTGTGAGAATAATATTCGAGATAAGAGCAGTTAATCTGAATCATCCAAATAATAATCCGAATCATCCAAAAGAAAATTATATTTAACTTTACTTTTTGTCTATTAACTGTTAAAAATAGGTAAAAGTTATGACCTGTTAATTAAACTGAGTACTTTATGCCAAATTGATGCTTGAACATGGTTAAATTTGTGCTCATTTTTTGCATTAAATTCTAATCCCTATTAATGCCTAACTAGGCATTGAACAGATATCATAATACTTAGTACGTTGCACCTTATCGCAAAATTCCACACAAAATTTTAGCCAGATTGGCCCATCTGAGAAAATGTGTAATGAACAAAGGGAAATATATAGGTGATTGCAATTCCGACGATGAAAATACCCCCACCCCACTCGTCAAATAAGGTGATAAATTTAAATTAACTTGCATATTTAGGGAAGAGATTTGTATTTTCTTGACTAGAGTTGTTTCGTAAATTGCCTAAAAGTTGTGGTTGATGAACAGCAGGTCACACGAAATCTGATAATAAATCAATCGTAAAGTAATTCTCGCTATACAACAAAGAAGCAGAAAAAAAAAAAAAAGTCACGCAGAACTAATTGTAAAAAAAAAATATTTAATGCATTTACTGAAGTTGAATAATAGCAGCTGTGTCATGGACATCACATGATATATAGCCGTGAATGCTGGACTCTCGATTAGTCATCTACCACCCGTCTGCAAGGACAGATCCATGATAAGATATATCTACAGTGTGAAATCTGACCAAATGCAACATATCAGGTCAGAGGATTTGCTGAAAGTACTTGCCCAGCATGGTGGTTATCCTAACGATGAATCGGATGCGTTAGTATCGTCACGTGGAACGTTTATCCACCTGGATAAACTGTTACAGAAGCAAAAATATCATAAATTAAGGTATATCAGCCAAGGAAATCTTGGAAGTAAGTGATTGAATAAGACAGTACAAAGAGGAATTTAGAGACTGCTGATGCGCACGACTTTAACAAAGTGAAGAGTGAGCTTGCATAATATTAGAAAATGTCTGACCACTGAGCAATGGGAAAAGTGATGTTAAACTGAACAAGCCAAGTATGAGGGATCCCCCTCCACAAGTGAAAAATTTACTTTCACCATGACTAATGTTTGTGCAAAAGTCCAAAAAAAATCCAAATCATGGTTATTGAGGAAAGTGCAAATGTACGAACGATTTTGGGATAATTTTACCCTATAATGCCCCCTGGAAGTGGTGGTGTGTGTGTGGGGTGGGGGGGGGGGTTAAATCAGTGTTATCCCAGAAAAGCTGTTCTGGCAAAAATTTACTTTTACCATGACTAATGTTTGTGCAAAATTTAAAAAAAAAAAAAAAATCCAAGGCGTGATTATGGAGAAAACTGATGAACAAATGAACAGGAATGAATTACTAGGTCCAATCCCTTCTTTGTTAGAGGACCAATAAAACAAGAAAGAAGAAGCAGAAGATTGATGTGGAGATGGTAGCCATGAATAGAAAAATTCTTAATGACTTTCATCGAGTTTATTTTGTTTTATTTTTTTTTTTTTTTCATGCTTGTCTGATTGTGGATAAGGGTTATGGGGGAGGCTACAATATGTTTAATGAGGAGCATTCTCCTGCTGCAACCATAGGGCCACAGCTTGTCTAAGCTGAAACCTGGTTTGCTTCTACCGGACAAGAAAACATCTCACATCTGGCAGTATTGTATCGAAATAAATAAAGGAGAAAGTTGAGCTCATTTCTCGCACTAACGGTAAAATTTAAATGCCCTATTTCAAAGTTAATTCAAGTTTACAGAATAGACATACCATCATTTTTATACACTGCTTATGTAAGTGCGATATCAGTTGCATGGTTTACTAATTTGCATATTAGTTTTGAAAAAGGACATTTTATTAATTAACTATTATTTGTTTATTTTAATTCAATGTTTAACAAATAGTTTTGTCTGAGAATATAGTTTTATTTTCAAGACAAATATTTAGCATTTGTGTTGAAATGTTCTTTTCTTTATAGGCACCAACTTGATCTTTAAGTTGCAATCTACTTCTCTACTTCTAAATTGCAATTTTCTTTTCTTTACCGTCATAAATGACAATACTACGCATCTGCTTCCCAGCCGACTACAACATGGTCGTTTTCAAGTCTAATGTAAATAAGTTCTTGCTGAGAAGCACTCTTAAATAATTAAACTCGACCCAAATTTCCCCATTAACGATCAATGTTAGCTCACCGTCTACCAGACACTCATTAACTCTTCTCCTCAAGTAGCCTTTCAACCTTGATAAGCATTGACTACTCCATCAGTAAAATAAAAAATAAATAGATTTGCAATAAAATGTCCTTGTTTTGAAAACTTTGTCTGTATATAGGAACTGTCTTAAAAAAAAAAAAAAAATACATTAAAAGATATACTATGATATCTTTTTCGATATCTATTTTTCTTTGGTGTATTAGGTTGGTATAAAAGTTTTTCTGGGTTTTTTTTACATAGGCATCACCATTTATCAAGGCCAAGAGGCCACTCGAGAATAAGGGTTAAAGAGTGAACAGTAGAAATTGGACAATATAGTAATCGTTAGTAATGGAAATTCGGTAAATTTGTTAACATACATGGAACGGCTCATCAAAAACTTGTTTATGTTAGACTTGAAGACAACCATATTGTAGTCAGCTGGAAAGCAGGAAAACGGAAGACAATTCTATAGGCGTGCAGTTCTAAGAAAGAAGCTTTGCTCGTGGAATCTACATTTAAGTTTAGGCACAGATAAAGAGTGGGGTAAATTATTGATAGTGTTTTCTGCTAGACGGGTGTTTCTTGTGAAAGTTTGGCGAGGGGGGACCATAAATTGGAGCTCAGCCGAGCACTTGCTATGAAAATAACGATAAGGCAGAGGAAAACTCGCAACATCTCTTCTGTGGTTTATAGAATCGGTATTTTGTAATTTATTTTATGCGCATCCTGTTATTACTTGAACATACCGCCATGATTAATTTATACCATTTTTTTTTTAGATTAATAAAACATCATTCATATTTTTCGGCAATATTCGCACCCATGTTGACCTGAAAACTTTCTTTAATCAACAGAAAGGAGGTCATCTTCCATCATGATAATGCTCATCTTCCATCATGATAATGCTCATCTTCACACAGCACTACCGACTAAAAATCTCCTTGACCTCCCATTTGAAAATTCAAATATTTCAGCTTTGCATTGAATTTGATCCATAGTCCCAATTCTTGAGCGGCCTTGTGCCTAATTTTTTGTTTTTTCTGTTTTGTTTTTGTCAAATTTCATGGACTTAAAAACATATCACTCAATTGAGCAAGATTCCTTGAATTTCAATTTTTCTTAAGACCCCATCAGCTTGAGCTTTCAATTTTAGACATTTTCTAGAATCAAAATCATACAATGGATTTTGATCATGTCTTTATCTTAATCTTTGTATGGAGTGGGGCACAAAAGTGATACAATTCTGTTCTGTTTAGGGAAATAATTTTACCTCTCCTGGGGCGGGTATTCTAGTTAAAGTACAAAAGAAAAAGCCTCAAGGAAACATTAATTAACTTATATCTCTATCTCTATTATTATATAAAAGGAACTCTGTGTGTGTGTGTGTGTGTGTGTGTGTGTGTGTGTGTGTGTGTGTGTGTGTGTGTGTGTGTGAGTTCGTTTCGTACAGATTCGAAAACGGCTGGGCCGATCTTCACAAAAGTTCACACATATGTACTTTATGTATCTGGCAGTGTTCTTAGTTTGTACTGGAATATTTTCGATACGTATCGATAACCGAAATAATCCAATTAAAGAAGGAACAGATGATTTTGACCAAAGTTAACACCTTACACAGCCTAACATCACAGGTCTATTTGAGAAGTTTTATTACCACACAAGCCAAAAGCCCAATATATAAAATCAACAGTTGGTTCTTTAATATGGCAGGGGCGCGTTTGAATTGAATGTTTTTATTTAGAACACATCTGAACTATGATACTTGACTTTTGAATTTTAAACTTTAATTCAAGCCATTAAAATAATTTTATAAAATCAGCAGTAGGTTCTCTACAGTGCAATGTAGACTAGAATGTATTGTGGACTAAATCACTATGGAGAGGCTTGAGAAGCTTCCCCCCCCCCGGTGCACCACTATGGGTCTCCAACTAGAGTAGATAATCAATCAATTTGATTGAAAAATGGGAGATTTCACTGATGACAATAAAATATGAGAGTGTGAAACATTCGTTGATCATCATTCAATCCCAGGCAACGTTGGGTCTCCCTGCTAGTTTGGTATAATACACGGGATTGTTAATATTAGTTAAGCATTATTAGACTGGGATGGTTTCTAAGAGAGAAGGATAAAAATAAGTTATTTGGATCATCCATAACTATCAAGGTCTATGTTTATTTTTACAGCATATCTTATCACTTTTGGTTTTCAGAACCATTTGATACAAGGACAAATTTTGCTAGTGATAATGTGGAGACACCCACCCCACCCCACCTCGCCTTCATACTTCCCCAGGGAGTTATTCATTCAAGGCCACAGAAAGGTCATGACTTCATTATATTTCTTACAATGCGAAGTAATATAGCTAGTATATATGTATGTTGTAGATTCGATTCCTAGACAAGATGAGTGCTAGTCTAGCTGCACTAAAGAGATGTGATACAGCAACACAGTCTTTCTATAGATTACTGCACATGTATATATATATATATGTATATACATATAGTTTTTATTTTTTTTTTTTATGTAAATAGTCATATCTTGCTACGATATGCAGACAGTTTCAATCATAATTGATCTAATCAGGCAAGAAAATTTAAAAATTAAAAAGGGTTCAAGACCATATTAAGCACTATCAACAACTCTTGTTGAAATTCAATTATTCTTAATCTTTGGATACCTTTCAACCTGTA